>NC_090887.1:26007942-26012942 GCF_036669925.1 Montipora capricornis | reverse complement strand
CGTAGGGTAATAATATAATAATATTCACATCCACTTTTAATTTCGATCAAAATCCGAACACCAGGAAGAGAACAGTTTGTGAGAACATGATTTATTTTTACCTTTTTAAAAAAAGGTCTCTTGAAACCCCTTGTAAATGATAAGGCTAAGGCTTAGGGGTCCCCAGGGGTATGGGGGTGGGGGGGGGGGGGGCAGCATTGAAGGTGAAAAAAACTGATACCATATTTCTTGAGAGGAAGGGTGAAAGTTTCCTATGATAAAAGTAGGTTTTTATCTTTACGGTGCAAAATGTCCCCAAAAATGCTTTTTGACGCCTAACCTTCCCTCCCCCTCCTGACTCTTAGCTCAGGTTTTTGCTAGAAATCAAACAAATGCCACTGTGAGTAGTTTCATCCCAAGGACTAACTACACACGAAATATGAAGGAAGGTTTTCTTTGACCATTTCCAATTTTGCTCAAGCCTGAGAGACATTCGCTCTTAGTTGTTTGACCTGGAAGATACGTTTTCAAGGTTATTGAAAATGACTTTTGTGTAAGTGCATCTTAGTTGTAGCAAGCTAAGTACAGAACTGATTTTTTTTGCACCAAGTTGTTCCATGAATTTTTAAGTCTGGATTTGCGATTGAGTTTTACCAATGTGCGAGCCAGCGAGCCACGTGAGCCAAGGGGCGAGCCATACGAGCCCATGGCTGCGAGCCATGCGAGCCAAGAAGCGAGCCATGCAAGTCATGACTGCGAGTCAGCATGCGAGTCACACAGTTATTGAAAGGTAACCGTTCTAAAATGGGTGCAGTTACGAAAGCAATTCCTCACGGGACCATTTACCATTAGAACCCACAAATGACCACCTCCCAACGTCAGTGGCTTCATAGCTCAGTTGGTTAGAGCGTCGCACCAGAATCGCGAGGTCACGGGTTTCAGGCTTCTCTACGCAATTGCAAAAATTGCTTTCATAACTGCGAAGATCATAGCTTCACTTGATTTCATATACGCAGTTCATATATGATTCATTTCATATACTATTTCATCATTGATTCATTCCTCACGGGACCATTAGAACCCACAAATGACCAGTTGCCAACGTCAGTGGCTTCATAGCTCAGTTGGTTAGAGCGTCGCACCGAAATCGCCAGGTCACGGGTTCAAACCCCGTTGAAGTCCTGAAATTTTCAGGCTTCTCTATGCAATTGCAAAAATTGCTTTCATAACTGCGAAGATCATAGCTTCACTTGATATTTCTATCTGTGAACTAATTTGAAAAAAAGGATTTTCTCTAGTCTCATGTGAAATTGCCCATCTACAGAATTTTTTTTTTAACTTGAAGTTGTGTCTTATCATTCTGTAATATAAAAAGACTTCACTGTGCTGTTTTTGAATTATAAGCCCCTAGAGCTGCAATTTAGGGTGTTTTTATCAGGTCATACTGTTGCTATGGTAACCTGTTGTGTCACACAAATGATAACAACGTGTTCACCAATGATTAGCATCAAGTCACTGATAAGGAGTGGTTATAATAACCCACCAAAATCTAACAGCTGGAAACTGTTTTTAGCTACCTCAAGAACAGTTCTGGATTAGATTCTGATTGTATACAATGTATGTTCTGGTCAACGATTTCAATAAAATGGAAATCATATGTTTCTCAGTCTAACCCCATTAAAATATGCTTCTTCTGTTTGTCAAGCCAGGAGAAGAACTTTTCCATGTCTGAAATTATCAGTGGCGAGATTTCAAGAATTTGGAAACTTTCATGGCTGCGGTTTGCCCAATACCAGGAAGGAGCATGACTTCCTCAAGTCCTTGAAACATGAGCTTTTTATTATCATGAAAACTTCTGGTTGAATGAGCCTGGGACTGAGGGTGAACTTTATTTAAATAATGAAACCTGGTTTTGATCTGTTGGACTCCATGGGCTACTTGTGATGCTGTTATTATACCATTTGCGATCTTATTAGCCTCCATTCCCTGGACAACACTTTTTGTGGCGCAGTTTCAAATCTCTTGCCCTTTGTCGCTGTCAACGTTGTTTCCAGTGTTGTTCCCCCCATCCCTATATGGAAGAAGAAGCATGCTGAGGTCATTAGGCCGTAATAAATGAAGTGTGTGAGGAATACTGAACAATATCATTGTTCTTGTTCTCAAGTGGTTGTACACAATTACTGTTCACCTATAATGATATGCAAGACACTTATGAACACTACATTTTGTAACAACCATTTCAATTTTTATAATTGCTTTATCATCCAATTTGAATTGGCTGCCGCAAAATATAGTGTTTGCCAGTGAATAATGATGTTGTAGAACAGACGTGATTGTTCAATGTTCCTCTCATGCATTTTTATATAATTTGTGGGGGTCATTAAAATATCCATACCCACATCAAGGATGGTCATTGAAAATTGCGAGAGGGCAGAGGGTGTTAATAGCCAAATGGTTAAAAGGAAAGTATGAAGCTAGACTGGAAACTCAAGGTGGGGAGGGAAGCAAACCAAATAACAATCCTTGGTGGAAGTATTGATTTTTTTTTTTTTTAACCACACTTTTTTGTCACACAAATCATGCATTACTTGAATGAGAGCCTTTAATGTTGTTTACATCAGTAGACAGCCTTGGAGTTGATCCCTTTTCCATCTTATTAATAATCCATCAAGTAATAAAAAGAAAATCCTGGTGTTCTCATGATTTCCATGTTTGTTCCTTACTTTTAGTTTTGATTGAAAATATATAGCACAAACTTTGTTAACTGTTTCATCACATTTTCTATAAACCTTGAATTTTTTTTCCAAAATACTCGGCTACTGGTAAGCATAATATTTTCAAATTTCCTCTTTATGTTTCAGTGAGATGCGATTTTAAAACACTACTTGTGTGTTCGTTATTAATTTTAAATGACAAAAACGTAGAAGTGGTTGATTGACAAACAAAATTTGCTTGTTGCAATTTGTTGCTGCATCTTACTGGCTGATAATTTTATTCACTGCTGTCACCAAAGAACCAATCAATTTTGGAAACAGCAATGCTGGGAAAACCTTTCTAACCACTACTCCAGGCCTCATCCAGTCATCTGTGTATAAACACGTTTGAAGAACATAAGGGTTTCAAATGAGTGGTATAAAGCAGCAAAGTCTTTCAACATGGCTTTGTTATACCAACATTGATTAAAGACAAGGTTGTAAAAGCTTGAATAATAAAAAAGTTTACAATGCAATAAATATATAGTTAATTGCCTAGATCAAAGAACGATCCTTGTGAATATGTAATTTTTATTTATCTTCTTTACGAGTAAGTAATACTTCGTTGGAATGTTATCATGGCCCTAATAGTATAAACCTTATTTTTGAGATTGCCTTGGCTTGTGGCATACACTAAAAGATATGTACAGCAGCTTTCATAAACGTTTTATTGCCCCCTTTCAGTGCCAAGATGGTTCATCAAATTATGGTAATTTATCAACAGTGAACAATAACCAAGTGTTACCTATATCCTCGGATCTCCCTTCTCCCATGGGGAGGAGGCCAGACAGGAAAAAAGGCAATGAAGTAAAATTCTTCTGTATTCATTCGTAAATCTGTGCATTTCTTCTGTGGAGAAAATTTACTGAACATAAATGATCTCTTTCCCCCGTTCTCTTGTGCACTACTCAAAACAAGATTTGAAACATGGTCCCCACCTGTAAAAAAAACTAATTAAGACAGTAAGGAATGTAAATGAAGGTTGAGAATGTTGCTGAAAGTGCCAAAATATTAACAAATGTCCAGACCTTTCGGGACTGTGCCCTTCATCAGTGGAATGTTCGTTAATGTTTTTTGAATGTAAATGTTCTGACAGAATAAAACAGGAACCATTTTCCCCGGGTACTGCGAGAAAAGCACCATAGTTCAATACAGTAACGAGCAGAACTTTCTTTTAGATTTGAATTTTTACCACAATTGCCTGTAATCTCGTCATCTGATTGGCTAATTTGCTATTATCGATAAGAGTCTAGACAATGCTGTATTGCTGTACGCGTCATGCTCCCGTCAATTTGTCACGCAATGTAGTAGCCAATCAGGAACGTTTATTTTGGGAAATAAACCAATCATATTGCGAGAAAGTTATAGCTCTCTCCTTGTGTCATGATTTTGGTCACGCTTTCAAAAGAAACACTTTCTTTGGTGTTGAATATCGTGGTAAAAAATAAATCGAAAGTGGTTCAGCGTTGTCTGTACTCTTATCGACAACGATATTCGCCATCACAGTGGTCAAAATTTGTTGTGGACTCACCCTGCTTCGCCTCGTGAGTCCACATTATTTTGACAATACAATACATACTTAATTGACCGCTCCCCATAGGTGCTTTTCAGGGCCAATGAAACACAACAGCAACATCTGTTAAGAATCCCAACCGGCCGGAGGCAAACTAGTTGGCTATCTACAAATGCAGCTGGGAAGTTGAACCAGGGAATAGCAGAATCAAATTCAACGAGTGGTCAGAACAGGTCTTGAACCCGGGATCTCCGGATCTCGAGGAAAGCGCCCTAACCAATGGGCCACACTGCCTCTCTTTGACCACTGCTGTAACGCATATCGTTGTCGATTAGAAAACAGACAACGCTGAACAACTTTCGATTTGTGAACTCGAACATAGCAATAGCCGCATGTTCGGTGCTAATGACATTTCTGTTTTGCGCATTGTGTCAATGGGGAGTTTAAGATCTACGACGCGACGGCAACGAAAACGTCAAAAATTTTGCATATTTAATGAGCAAAAGCAATAGCTTTGCACGTTCCGTACGTGCATTTTTAGTTTTTGTACATTTCTTTCACGTTTTCGGCAAATCTGCGATGTGAAATGACCAATTTGTCGTAGATTCAATACCGCACCTCCTAATTCAGTTCCTGGAAAGTTACACTAGTTTTTAGAAGTTAGACAAGACGACACAATGACGAAAAAGAATAATAAACCTGAACTTGCCATTTTAAATGACGTTTTCGTTACCGTCGTGTCGCAGATCTTAAAC
>NC_090887.1:25970442-25995442 GCF_036669925.1 Montipora capricornis | reverse complement strand
CTCGTTAACAAAACAGAGAAAATGGTGTCAACATACGACTTTGCGCATTATTAGCAAGGAAAGTTTTTGTCAAAAGCACGGGGCACTAGAGTGTGTCCCGATACGTGTGGACAAGGAAAACGATTCGAAAACGATTAGAATACGCTACATTTGGACGCGGATATTTTTTAATCCGAAAAAAATGCAGATACAAAAATTTCTGGATACGCGTTTACGGGGCCTTAAACTGTTGAAAATGACAAAGTATCGAATGAATTCGTAGTTAGTGGGTACTAGTAACAATTTCACAGTTGTTTCTCAAGCAGTCCTCCTCTTTTACAACCCTCAGAACATCATAAAAGTATATTGATTCCGAATAATACACGAGAACACTTAGTTTTTAGTTTATTATACGTTCAGCAAAATGTTCTTGATCAATGCTCACGAAAATTTAGTCTCTATAAACTTTATTTGAATAAAATACAAACGGCGGAGATAAACATTTAAAAAAATGCATTTTATACTAACTTAACATTTGGTATGCTTCTTTACAAACATTTTCAAAAGTAACCGTTACACTTTAAAGTTCTCTTATATACGAAATAAAGAGATCTGGGTACTATATTAATATGAAAAGCGATCTTAAAATAACAGCAAAGCATTGACAGTTGAAGAGAAGTGAGAAGGTGTTACGATATTAGTAACAATCAACAACTGTCTATTCTTTCTTGTTATTTTAGAATTGAGTAAAGCTGTGATTGGGGAAAAACCAAAATAAACGGTGCTTTGTGACCCATTGCACTGTTTTTGCTCAATTAAATTAATGTTGATGAGTATGCCTGTGTTCCATAGGCATCTCACGGAAAATAGCGTGAAGATAAATTTGTACTCGGTTAACTTATTTAGCTTTGCGGAAGGTTTCTTATACATTACTTTCCATGCTTTCATTTCTAGAAAGCTTGATAACAACGAAATGATTGAACTCTCAGAAAAGGTTTTCTCAAGACTCTCAAGTCTACAATGGCTGTAAGTTTATTGCAACATGTAAACTGTAAAATAATATATCGATTTGCGCCTGGTCACTCCACAAAGAGTTGTTTGAGTTAATGAGTGACTCACAAAGCTCAGGGTTTTGAATGAGATCTCAAAAGTAATTTATAACCCTTTCTAGGTCTACAATTAAATTGCATTTGGAGAGCTTGGCCTTCTTGTAAGCTTAAGACTAAATGCCATTCCAGAGGATGGTAATGGGAGGTAGGGGTCGAGGGGGCCTTCATCACGTTTCACGGAAATAAAATGGTCGTTTACCATTTCACAGACACTACTTAAAATGACCATTTTACGTTTCACGGAAAAAAAAAGGAGAAAATTTTAACACAAACAAATTTTCTTTCGTTTGTTAACAGCTACAGCCGTCTGTTGTAAAGAACTCATCAGAACGGTTACAAAGGGAAGAGTCTCGCCACCTTCTGAGACGATTTTCCGAGCGAGTTTCATCTTTTTGATCGACCAGCACAACTTTCAAGGCTAGCGAGCAAAGGATCACGTTTCAGTGAATCATGTAATCCAGATGTAGTTGTTGTACCTGCCTCTGCCGAGTTATATGGCAGTCTATTGTTATAATTTTTCAGGCTCCTAATCCCGCAAAATTAAAAACACAAGAAAAACTATAATGAAAACATGAAGCAAAATCGCAGGTCACAGTGAATTAAACACCCGATTCTCAATTCATGGTAAGTTTTCTAAAAAGTTACGGCTCACTGTAATTGACCAAAATCACGTTTCGCAAAGGAAAAAAAGTCAATTTCACGAGGGTCTGAATGGGGTTAAACGACTAACAAGAAACGGCCATAAATGTAACTGACTAACGACAAGACCGGCAAAAAAAATACCGATTACTGCCAGGAAAATATAATTAATCGACAACCGACATGGTCCGACATGGTTGGGATGTTTGTATTCGGAAATAAGTGTCTCTGTTTTTAAATGTCAATAGTATTTTGTATGATTTGTTTCTAGCTTAGGAAATGTCATCCTTTGGTGGGCTTTCTCTCACCAGAGGTAACCTGTTTCTCCTCTTCTTTTCGGGAGGAGCACGGGCCCATTTTCCAACAGCGGCTTGTAATCGCGAGTGCTGCAGTATTTTCACTGCTTTTTCTGACTGTTGTGCCGGTATGGTCGTCTTTTAGTTGTTTTTCCATGCGGCCGAATCATAAGCGAAATTATAGAAATGATCGTAACTTTCTTTCAAAAAGATAAAGAAGTCACAATCGAGCGCCACCGTAGCCGCGTTCCAGTGGACATATCAAAACATAAAGGAGTCTGAGTTGAAAAGAAAAAAAAGAAAACATCTAACGGCATTTTTAGGAATGAAAGAGCGAGCCCTTCAGTACGGAAGTTGGCGGAACGTCATTGAAGCTATTTCGCCTGGCAAAACCCTGTGCGGGTATAGTAACAGATGGACAGTGGCAACTTGAACTTCCAAATGTGATATCGGATGAAGGCAGCAGTGAGCTTCACGGTATACGTAAGCTTTAGTGTGGAATGTATTTGTACTGGGTCGTTTTTATATGCAGCGGAGTTTGATGTATCCAGAGTAAATTTCAGGGCCATTTTGTTGAATAGTGGGTTGATAACCTTAGGTTAGGCTTAACGCAGAGCTTAAATTTCGTAACGGTGGGTTTGTTAATCCGAGGTTGAAGTAGCATTGTTCAAATCACAGTTAGTGGCTCGGTTAGTTGACCTCGGACTACAAATGATGTCGAAACAGGATTACTTCATGATAAACAGCCTCCCTTGAAGGCGATAAAGCACAGGCAAGAATTTAATTGAGAAAGTAGAGGAGAAATTGTAACGTATTGGTAAGTAAATTAACTGAAAATATTCTAAGCCAGACAAAAATGAAATCTATAAGTATATTGAGGCTACATTCCAGTTGCACGTTGTTCTCGTTGTTTTCTTCTCCCGCTGCTTTGCAGCTCATGGCGCCGCTTCGTTGAGCGGAAAACGGCCCTTCAGAGAAAGACTCGACTCAACTATGTTTTTCATTCTCTGCAAACCACTGAAAATCGCTCCTCCTGGTAGGCGCAAAGAATAATTTCAATAATTCGATGCAATCAACGAGGAAGATTATTCCTCTCTTTCATTTCAGGCATTGTTTTGACCCTCTCGATTGTCCTCGAGACAAACTAAAGCGGATGCATTTATTTCACCACAGACGCCGTTTTACATCGAACAAAAGCCATTCAGGGGCACCCAACGAGAATATAGCTCAAAACCACTTAGACATAGTATTGTTAAACGTATTTTAGCATTTAAACGGTAGATATAGGCATATTTTTATCACCTACAATTGTCATCTGTTCGAATTTCCTAGCTGAAAGTCTAGTGATCCGAAAATTATAGGGAGCAAAACTTACATTTCAGCCAGAAAAAAAAGGCTCCCGAAACTTCTAGGTGACCTTTTTAGGGCAATTATACCATTTTTTTTAGATGTTCGAAAATCATAGGACAGGCAGGCAAGCAAGAAATTTTACAACAAATGTTCCAAAAATTTTAGATCTCAAATCGTCTTCCGAACAGATATTTTCCGAAAATTGACGTTGGGTGCCCCTGACCATCAAGATGGTAGATTTATTTTTAATTTTTATATGCCAAAACCCGTGTTGTCTACATTCATACATGATGGGCGCTGTTTTAGAAACGTACGTTTCAAGGCGGCACTTTCTCGATGAACAGAGAAACGGTAAGTAATCAGCGGGGAAACAAATTCACATGTAAAATAACTTCACTTCAAAGGCGAAACAAACGATCACATTGCGTAAACAAACTAGACTTACAATGAGGTCCAAGTGCAATCAAATAATGACTTATCTCAAGTTGTACACTTTGTGTACAGTTTAAACTGCGCGAATTATATAACAAATAATATACATGAGAAAATTTCTGGATTCTGATCAGCTGAGAGCAGTGCAGTTCAAGTGTAACACAGTGCAAAAAAGTGTAATACCGCAGTGCAAAAAGTGTAATACCAGTTCAAATGACATATCGAAATTCTGGATTGTGATTGGCCAATAAACAAGAGGGTTTTTGCCAGAACCAATCAAATCTTTTGTTTTCAAATCAAGCGCGCGTCCTGAATGGCGCAATTTATGGCGCAATTTTTCCCTGATTGTGTGATACGCATACATTAGTTCTGCTTAGCCATCTCCAGTTTTTTCATGTATATCATTAATAAGTAATCAAATAATTTTTCTCGTGCAATTTGGAATAAATAAGCAGTTGTATTTTTTTTCAAAGACCACCAAAATTGCACGAGCCCGTAAGGTGAGTGCAATTTGTAGAAAAAAAAAATTACTCGTGCTTATTTATTCCAAATTAATTGCACTCGAAATCATGTGATTACCTATACTAATATAATACATAAATAACAAAATTACTCGATTCTCATTGGCCGAGAGCAGTGCTGTTTTTTGTTAACACGGTGCAAAAAAGAGTTAATTCACTTCAAAAATATTTAACACAGCGCAATTTGCTTACAGATTTCTCGCTTTTGATTGGCTGATAAAAAATTGGGTTTGGTAGGAACCAATCAAATCTTTTGTTTTGTTGACGTGATGGCTGGCGTCCAAAGCAGATTTTTTAACTCAAAACGTTATGGAAGCATTATAAAAACTAAGCAAAAAACGAAAACACGCGAAAAAAGTACAGAACTTTGGGTGAGATTGTGGGAAAAAAAAAGGTGTTCAGAGAAGGAATTTCGTGGGAAATTGAACAGTACGAGCCGGAGGTTACTGGAAAGTTTCTACGCTGAAGTAAAAAAACAGCAAGGAGACGACTACGAGCCAGAGTGTCTAAAAGTGATGATAACAGCTCTCGACTGCCACTTGAAAAAAAAAAAAGCTATCAGCTCTCTGTTGTCAGAAACAAATAATTTAGCTCGCCAAAGCAAGTGTTAGAAGGAAAAGCCCAGCAACTACGTTTATCCTGCAGTAGAAGTCTCCCAAACACATCACGACAAGTTACAAATGCCGAGGAAGAGGAGCTTTGGGAAAGTGAAAGATTTGGATCTGGTACTCCAAAAAACCTGATCTATAGTATGTGGTTTCTATTCACCCAACACTTTGGCCTTAGGGGAAGGCAAGAGCACTACGCATGAAGATGGACGACTTCCTCGATGCGAAAGTGAAGACAGCGTTCAGTTTGTGGAGTTTACGGAAGGACCAACAAAGAGCAGGCAGGGCGGTTTAACTACAAAACAAAGGTCATTTAAGCCAAGAATAGTTGCTACCAGCTCCGAGAGGTGTCCTGTTGCACTCTTCAAAGAATACATTAGCCGAAGACCTGTAAATATGCAGCATACTGGTCCATTCTACCTCTCAATTAAAGCCAATGACAGAGTTGACGACAGAGTGTGGTATAAAGTTTAACCGATGAGAGTCAACAAAATCAACTCCATGATGAAAAGCATAACCAAGGGAACAAGTCTAGTGAAGAGCGTTTCTCAAACCACAGTGCCAGAAAAACAGTTGAAAGCAGGTTGAAAAGGCTAATCTTGAGCGATCGGAAATTGCAAAAGTGACGGGCCACAGAAATCTGCAGTCACTCGATGACTACGACAAAGCCGATGAACAGGAAAAACGACATCTGTCCTAGGCCATTTGAAAGAGAAATGATAATTCAGCAACACTAGTAGTACATCAAAGCCCTTAACAGATCTACCAAGCTTCGGCTGGTCTATCATTTATTCCAAACTCGATGAGTTCTCAAGCTCCTCAACTGCTCGGTTACTTTCAACCTTCACGAAACTACTTCTCATGTGCCTCTATGCTTTCCTTGACAGCGATTCAGAATGAAACTACTAACATAATTTGCTTTATTTAAGCCTGAGCACTTGTCCGAGAATGGGTAGTTATTAATCATTTTTAAAGTCCTCGTAGCCGTCGTCGTCCTCGTTTCGTAAGCTCCCTAGTGAATCAGATATGTCGTCTCTCAACTCTTGACTTCAGATCAATTCACTTCAGTTTGCCATAATTGACTTCTTTGCGCTCGAACGCTTGTTGGGAGTTGAGTTAAAATGAATTTGATCGTGTTTTGTTTTTTGATCAACTTGGTGAAGTTTGTAAATTATTATGGTATGTCGATGAAATAAATTTGTTTATCACATGATACGCGTGCGTCAATTCCGAACCGGCACTTGCTCTGTAATTTTGTCACGTATATTATTAAAAAGTAATCATACGACTTTCTCGTTCAACTTGGAAGTAATTTGCACTCTTGTGTTTTTCAAAAAGTTCAAATTGCATCCATCCTATGGGCTCATTCACTGTCATACAATTTTGATACTTTTTGAAAAACTCACTTCTGCAAATTATATCCAAATTGAACTCGAAGTCTTACGATAACCTGCATTAACTTGCATTTTGACTCATAAACTGAGATTTACCGACAACCGACAAAGATCGAAATTATGTGACAACTGACAAAGTGATTAAATTTTAACTGACAACCGACATGCGGATCCCGCATTCAGACCCTCTTTCACATGCATTTCACGGAAAAATAAATAGGCAATTTACGGTTCACGAAAATACCACTTACCACCCTCATTCCACTCCTTTTTTGTTTTTTTGTACGACGTAACCTCTTATTTGATCTTGGGGTCCCCATTGTTGTGAGGATGAAAAAAAGAAAACAAGTTGATTCCGAATGACAGAAATAGTCATTACTTTTCAAATACTGAAAATAACAAGATATCGAGTGAATTCGTTACTAGTAGGTACGAGAAATAATTTCATAGTTGCTTCTCTAAAACTTCTCTAATATTGATTTCGAATAATATGCGAGAACACTTCGATTGTTAGTTTCTGATGTATTCAGCGAAAATATCCTTGATAAATGCTGCAGGAGAATTTGATCTCTCTATAAACTGTATTTCGTTATGAAAAACCTTCATTCTTATGTGAGAAGAGCTTACCCTACTTTGGTTTCATTACTCTTGATTTCATATCATTTTGTTTATTACTTCTTATTTAATTGCCTTTTGTCTGAGATTCTCCACATTTTTTTTCTTTAGAACTAGCAAAGCTTACCTGTGTTCCACTTTTGCTTTGATTTTACCTCTGTCAGTGGTTTACCTAGTCTTTTGAGGACAATTGGAATTAATTGTACCGCTGTGGTCTAATTAGAATCTTGGAGTAAGGCCGTGATCGGCGAAACATGGGTATAAAACCAAAATAAAAGCTACATTGGGACTAATTGCAATGTTCCTGCTCAATTAAAATGGTGTAAAGTTGCTGAGTATACTTTTAAAAACAGTATTAAGATAAGTTAAAACTAGGTAACTGAGCTTTGCAAAAGGTTTCTCATACATTCCTTTCCATGCTTTTATTTCTAGATGGCTTGATAACAATAAAATAATTCATCTCCCAGAAAGGGTTTTCTCAGAACTCACAAAGTTACAATGGCTGTAAGTTTATTGCTACATGTAAACTAAAAAAAAATTATATAGATAGGCGCCTAGTTACTCTACAAAGATTTGTTTGAGTTAGTTAATAAATGACTCGCAAAGCTCAGCGTTTTAAATGATATCTCAAAAGTAAATGATAACCCTGTAAGGTCTACAATTCAATTGCATTTGGAGCTTGATCTTCTAAGCTTAAGACTAAATTCCATTCCAATACATATATAGATTTTTTTTTTGGGGGGGGGGGAGGGGTGGGGGTGGAGGGTAAAACGTAACCTCTTATTTGGATCTTGGGGTCCCAGTTTTGGTGGGGGAAAAACACATAATAATAATAATAGTATTAATAATAATGATGATAATAATAATAATAATAATAATAATAATAATAATAATAATAATAATAATTACAACGCTAAGGCTAACGAGACAATAATAATAGTAGCAAATAATGGTAATAGGACTGGGTGGAGTACAATTCAGGGAGTAATTGGGAGTGTAATTTCAAAATAGGCCGAGTGGGAAGTGCGAGGTCAATTTGAAATTTCCAGCAGATGATGGTGATTAAAATGTTTATAGCTAAATGAAACCCTTAAAATAACAATTCCCAAAAGACCTGAAGGCAAGAAGCAAGCGTGTATGACTCAGGGTAATATTTTGAACAAATTGATCACATGAGGCAACTGAAAGAAAAAACAATATGTAAATATCAAAAACCAAAAGTTGGATAGAGAAATCAGAAATGATTGTAAGAAAGAAAATGAACAAATGGTTCAATGTTCACTGTTCAATGTACAGAAATAATGGTTATAGAGATACAATTAAAAACTAAAGAAATGCATAAGAAAGTCAAACAAGCCACAGTGACAATGCTGGGTGCATCAAAGATAAAGATGAGAACAGCTTGTTTCACGAAGGAGAGATTGCGCAAAGATGGGGAGAGAGTATGTGACAGAATTGTATGATGACGATAGAGAACCAATTCCACAGTTTCAGGCATCAACCGCGCAAAAGTTCCTGACAGAAAAACTTGAGCATGTAATGCATCTAATGAAAAATGGAAAAGCAACAGGCCCAGACAATATTCTGGCTGATGCACTGAAAGCCTTATGTCAGCAAAACATAAAGACCATTACAGATTTGTGCAATATAATCTACAACACCGGCCATATACTAACGGATTATTATTTATTTATTCATGTACTTAACTTTATTTATACACGGATAAAACATCAGGACTTAAAGTAAAACCTAAATTGTCTTAATTACATTGCTAAGTTGCTAATCTACTACTAATTAAATCTAATAACAACAAAAAAAAAATCAATAACAAAGTGCCCGCTTTCCTTGCTTGCCGTGTGATTAACTTTATTATTAAAAAGGAAACCCCTACAGCCGGATTTGAAACTAGCAAGCGTTTGTGCTTGCCGCAGATTGGTAGGCAAGCTGTTCCACAGCACCGCACCACTATAGCTGAAACTGTTTTTTTGAAAATTGGTGCGGGGGAGTGGAGAAGCTAGCTTGCCCTAACAATTCCTAAGAGAATAGTAGATGTTGAACTCCGATCAGTAAACATTGATTTGAGATAATCAGGGGCGATCGAGATCATTGAGGGATTTATAGACCATAGTGGCTGTTTTCAATTCTCGTTAAAGACTAAGTTTCTGCCAGCCAAGTCTAACAAAGAGATTATCCGCATTGGCATCATATGAAGAAGAGGTGAAAATGCGGGCAGCGCGATTCTGTAGTTTTTGTAGTTTAATTGAAAGAGATTTATTGCAATTCTCCCATACGACACTACAGTAATCAAAATGAGGTTGAACTAAAGCATTATAGATGCATAGGAGCGTTTCGAAAGGAAAAAAAGACCTGCTTCTCTTCAAGATGCCATTGCAGGAATCAATTTTTTTGGAAATATGTTAATATGTTCGATATGTACATTCCAAGTTAAGTTTTAATCTATACATACTCCAAGATATTTCATAAATTCTATTTGTTTTATAGAGTTGCTGTCAATAGTAAAAAACGGGAGTCTAAAAAGTATTTAATCTTTGCCTCGAACCAATCAGCATAAACTCAGTCTTTGACTTATTGAGAGTGAGGTTATTTGCCGTTAACCATTCAGGATATGAAGAGATCGATCTTTATTCCAATACCTTAGAAGCCGAAGGCACAAAAATGCTCTGAATACTGAACCATAAGTCTCATGAGCCATGTAACCAAATCGTTGCTTAAAATAATACAAGTCAGAATAGCAACCAAGATCGATCAAGAAGTCAACATTTTACAAAGTGGATTATTCAGATCAAAAATGGATAGGTGAGAAAAAGTCTTCAATCTAAGAACAAAGGTCGGTACTGGAGTACTGTTGTCCTATGTGGCATTCCTCTCTCTGTCCAGCTCTCAAAAAGAATCGAGAGAGTGAAAAAATGTGCGTTACGCATCATTTTTCCTGCCTCCTGATTACGAAGACGTTTTGAAACTGTCCGGCTGCACGACTCGGTGCACACGACGAGATCTCTTGTGTGCGAAAACCTTTGAAAAGATCAAGGAGCTTGGGTCACGCCTTCATCATCTTATGCCACCGACTCGGGCACATGCGCACGGCTGCTGCCTACGCTTTAACGACAGGCCATCGCTGATGAAACGTAAAACAGAGCGCTTTAAGAAAAGTTTCTTCCCCCACATGAGATTTAAAGCTCATGGTCTCTAGCTGGATATTTTCCAACATTATTAATTATCTGTAGTAAACTTTTTATCATATCGAAATTGTAGGCTGTAAATTCGGATTAATTTAAAAATGTAAAAAAAAAAAAGTAAATTCAAAGTAATTTTAAAATGTAAGGCCCAGTCCCATCAAGTTGGGAAGTTGTACAATTTTACAAAGTTTATTCTTATGCGCAACGTTTTATAATAAAATGCTATTATTATTATTATTATTATTATTATTATTATTATTATTATTATTATTATTATTTATATTATCATTATCATTATCATTATTATTATTGATTAGAAAGACAAACGCAACTAGATTCATTTTGGCAACGTTTCGACATCGTCCGATGTCATCGTTAGGCAATGAATTTTAATCGGATGAAGTATAACTTATAGTACAATAACAATAGAACAATATATACAACAGTACGCTAACAATAAGTGTGAATTCTAAGTAAATAGTTTTGTCCTGACAGAGTCTGACTGCACATTAAGTGATGGTTTCAATTCTTTGATGTAGAACATCTCATGAATTAAGCAGTCAAATTTCGATGCGCATTTCTTTATGACACTAAAACTCGCCGCTGCATGGGGGTGCTGTTGCTTGGCCATGAGGCAGTGTGGCCCAGTGGTTAGGGCGCTTGCCTTGAGATCTGGAGATCCCGGGTTCAAGACCCGCTCTGACCACTCAATGAATTTGTTCCTGGTAGTCCCTGGTTCAACTTCCCAGCTGCACTTGTAAATAGCCAACTGGTTTGCCTCCGGCCAGTTGGGATTCTTAACAGTTGTTGTTGTTGTGTTCTGTTGTTTCGTTGATTGTTTCATTGGCCCTGAAAAGCCCCTATGAGGAGCGGTCAATTAAGTATGTAATGTAGTGTAATGTAATGTAATAATCTGCTAGGCGATGCCTCCCGATAGCTGAGTATCTGTGTTCCTCAATTCGTTGATGCAAGTGACGAGCTGTATAGCCAACATAGCTCGCATCACACGAGCCACATTGAAATTTATAGGTGACTAGTTGTTGGCTGACTAATGACGGTTTGGGCTCACGGAATTTAAGGACATCCTCGAGCTTGCGGCTGACAAAAACTGGCTGTAGATCTATATCCAGTTTCTTATTTAGCTGAGTAAGTTGGCGCTTCACAATATCGGCTGGTTTTTGGTCAATAAATGGCAAGACGATTCTAATGGTGTTTTTATTACTAGTAGATTGTAATGGTATTTTTATTACTAGTAGACTGTAGATTGTGATTGGCAAGCTCGTCACTTGCATCAACGAATCGAGGAACACAGATACTCAGCTATCGGGAGGCATCGCCTAGCAGATCATGGCCAAACAACAGCACCCCCAGCGGTCAATTAAGTGATTCGGGTTCAAGACCCGCTCTGACCACTCAATGAATTTGTTCCTGGTAGTCCCTGGTTCAACTTCCCAGCTGCACTTGTAAATAGCCAACTGGTTTGCCTCCGGCCAGTTGGGATTCTTAACAGTTGTTGTTGTTGTGTTCTGTTGTTTTCGATGATTGTTTCATTGGCCCTGAAAAGCCCCTATGGGGAGCGGTCAATTAAGTATGTAATGTAATGTAATGTAATGATCTGCTAGGCGATGCCTCCCGATAGCTGAGTATCTGTGTTCCTCAATTCGTTGATGCAAGTGACGAGCTGTATAGCCAACATAGCTCGCATCACACAAGCCACATTGAAATTTATAGACGACTAGTTGTTGGCTGACTAATGATGGTTTGGGCTCACGGAATTTAAGGACATCCTCGCGCTGCGGCTGACAAAAAATGGCTGTAGATCTATATCCAGTTTCTTATTTAGCTGAGTAAGTTGGCGCTTCACAATATCGGCTGGTTTTTGGTCAATAAATGGCAAGACGATTCTAATGGTGTTTTTTATTACTAGTACTATGGTGTTTTTATTACTAGTAGATGTAGATTGTGATTGGCAAGCTCGTCACTTGCATCAACGAATTGAGGAACACAGTTACTCAGCTATCGGGAGGCATCGCCTAGCAGATCATGGCCAAACAACAGCACCCTCAGCGGCGAGTTTTAGTGTCATAAAGAAATGCGCATCGAAATTTGACTGCTTAATTCATGAGATGTTCTACATCAAAGAATTGAAACCATCACTTAATGTGCAGTCAGACTCTGTCAGGGCAAAAACTATTTACTTAGAATTCACACTTATTGTTAGCGCACTATTGTATATATTGTTCTATTGTGCTTGTACCATAAGTTTATGCTATTCGATTGCCTGACGATGACATCGGACGATCGGACTTTGAAACGTTGCCAAAATGAATCTAGTTGCGTTTGTCTTTCTAATCAATTTTATCACAAGATCTAGACTTATTAAGATTATTATTATTATTATTATGTTATTATTATTATTATTATATTATATTATTATTATTATAACAATATACGAAAGAGCTTTAGAAGTAGGAAAAGAGGAGTATTTATAAAATAATTAGGATAGCACTCTTATTGGTCAATAGCTGCGTTTAGATGAGAGTACAGTATATTTAAACACGGCTGTGACATCACACGAGTTTTAATTGCTTATGTGTTGTCAGACGCGCGTTTTGATTGGCTGGTAAGAAGTATCAGCGTGTATCAAGAAAACTGTTTTCAATGAAAAAAAAATGAAAAGCAAAAAAAAAAAACAAACAAACAAAAAGCGTTTTCCTTCGTTTGTCGGGTTATTTTTGAGAAATTCTGCTAGGCGATGCCTCCCGATAGCTGAGTATCTGTGTTCCTCAATTCGTTGATGCAAGTGACGAGCTGTATAGCCAACATAGCTCGCATCACACGAGCCACATTGAATTTATAGACGACTAGTTGTTGGCTGACTAATGACGGTTTGGGCTCACGGAATTTAAGGACATCCTCGAGCTTGCGGCTGACAAAAACTGGCTGTAGATCTATATCCAGCATATCACAACAAATATGTATTGGGAGCAATCAGCAGTTGTTAGAACAGAATTAGGTACAACAATAGAATTAGAAATGAAAAAGGTAGTGAGACAACGCTGTGTTCTGACAGCCAGTTTACTCAATCTGTACACCGGAAAGGGTTTTATTTTTTATTTAATTTCATTAATTTCTTTGTTTATTCTCCACAAAACAAACACATTTCACAGAAGAGAAGAGAATAATATTTAAGTACAATGAGAAAAGGGCAAAACTAGTTAACTGATACTTGACCTAATAGTTGGGAAAATAGTTGGTTACAGAGAAAAATGTTAATACAAATAGACATACAATAAGCAGATAATACATAGATTTTGCCAAGCCTAAAAGCGGAGCTTCCGGGTTATTTATCTCGTTTGCGTTCGGTTGAAAACATGGGTCCTTAAAGGGGCTAGGTCACGCTATTTTAGGCATTCTCAGCACTGACCGAATGGTCATAGAATTAACTAAAATATCAAAATAACTGTTCAAAACTATAGAAGAACTCTAACAAAACACAGGGAAGCCAAGAAGGGACATGGATGGACAAAACTGGAGAGGATTGAAATGGATTGAGTTTGGGTAAATTTGAAAAACGTCGGCCCACCTTTTTTCAAATTTATATCAGTCTATATCAAAATGTCATTTACAAAGCTTGAAAATCATTCTCAGTTGTTATGTGGCCGTGATTTTGCAAATGAAAGACTCTTGCTCTGCCAATATGACGTTTAGAGCTCATAATTAACAAAATTAAACAAAATTACCTAAAATAGCGTGACCTAGCCCCTTTAAAGGGGAACTCCGGGGTAAAACTGAAGTTATTTTGCATATTTGGCCTCTGTCCCATGTGTCAATTTTTTATAACAGCAGTCTCATGTCGTTTCATTCAAATTAAATATTGTACCTGAAAGACGACCGAAAACGCAAATAGAAATCCGCCATTGAGCGATTTTCAATCCGTTGCAAGTCGTCAGCCAAGTATTTGGGAAGACCACCATGTGCTGCTGACCACTGACGTTATTTAACTGTTGGAGCGGATCTTGTTTGCAGTTCGTCCGTTCGTTTTGCCGATTCTTGTTCCAAGCCAAGCTGGCGTGTTTCAGGGAAATACATCAAAATGTCAATGATCTCGTGAAATAAAGTACATCAGTAAAACTCTTCTTTGACCTTGAACTGACAAAGTGTTTTATTTATTTATTTATTTATTTATAATTTTAGCGTGATTCCTACTCGCTGGGTGTTGACAGTTGACTCTGAAGTTGCTTTTTTTTACCTTTTCCTTTCGTTCGCTGAGAGTGTGCTTGTTTTTTTTTTTAACTCAAGCGGTTCAAGAAAAATTCATTGCCAAACTGGTGATTTCCAAAGTAAATTTCACTCAAAAAACCGATATCGTACTCATCGCTTCGTGATTCATGCGATATCGGTTTTTAGCGTAAAATTTACCGTTGAATTCATTAGTTAGGCAGTGATTTTTTCTATAGAAGAAAGCGAAGAAAATTATTTGATTATTAAAGCAGCAACCGGAAACATCAAAACGCGGACAATTCGAAACCTTGTATTTTCACTAACCCTACAGGCAGTAAGAATAAATAACCTGAGGGAGCTCCGCTTTTAGGCTTGGCTAAATCTATATGTTAGTTTTTGTTGTCGGCCTAGAGCGAATAAAAAGGGGACGATCGTTCCAAAAGTATGGTCCAATCATAGAGGGAGAGAATTTTCTGATGTTAGTTCTATCAGAGGGAAGATAGAGTTGTTCTGAAGAGACATTACGAGTAGTATAACTATGTTTTTTTTAGATAAAAGGGGCATTGTAAAATTAAAAGGTTTGAAATCACATAAGATATCAAAGAAAAGGAGACATGTATGAAGTTTAACAATGTCTGGAAATTTCAAAATGCGAAAGTTGATATAGTGCGGGGTAATACTGGCCATTACTTAGAGTGCGTTCGATTGACCGTATTCCGGAATAGGATTACATCAAATAGAAGTTAGAAATCCTACCTTTTTACGGAGATTCACATTAAATTCTCCAACACCTGCTAGAATGCTATTTTGAACATATCTTTATTATCCTTGTTGCTTCAAAACGCCAGACATACCGTTTTGAATCATCACTCCACGTATTCTTATTACGGAATACGTTGAATCGAACGCACCCTTAATATTCTAATTGCCCTATTCTGAAGTTTAACTACATCATATAAATGGGAATATAATAATTGTTACCCCACAGTATGGAACCAAACGTTGGAAAAGGATATATGAAAGAGTAGTACATATTAATTAGGGTTTCTTTAGATAGGAATTTCTTTACTGTTATCATAATGCTTATGTTGTTACTTTTCTTGGAGAAAAGGATAAAAAAATGGTTTTAAGGAACGAGAACAAATGGATGGAGTACTAGTCGTCGTACTAATATGTTTTTGTCCAACTCATCTACAAAGCCTAGTAACAGCAGTGAATGCTTTGATTTGGCGTGACCTCTCTCAGCTGATTACGGAATCTTTTGAGGACAGCTGGGATCAGTAATTGCACTGCTGTTTCCTGATTAGAATTGAGTAAGGCCATGACCGGCGAAATATGGGAATGAAACGAAAATAAAAGCTACATTAAGACTCGTTGAAATGGGATCGTTTAATGAGGATGGTGTTATGTTCCTGAGTATGCTTTAAAAAGTAGTCTTACGATAAATTAATACTAAGGTTAACAAGAGGAACATTGGGGTGTATTAAAAAACCGCAAAACCGAAGAAAAAATCATCCAAAACCGCAAAACCGCAAAAAAATTCGGCCAAAACCGAAAACCGCATACAAAACCGTCAGAAAACCGATACAATGTTGACAAGTGCGGCGTACAGAGCAAACTACACTAACACTTTATTTCATCAAAGTATTTGTGAATGTCATGGACTTGCCTAAAGCCTTTATATCTTATAGTACCTGCTAACATCATAGGCTTTATTTCTACCGCTCTCTCGAGCCCGGACTCTGTGGGCTCATTTTCCGTAAAGCAGCTGGTAATGGAGCCAAGTTAACTTAAAAGAATTTGCACACAAGTCCTCTCTAAAATTGCAATTTTGCAATCGCAAAAAGCTATAGCTCTGGAAACTTCAATCAAAACTCCCTAATTGAACATTTCTATTGGCCGTTCCGAAATTCAGCAGGGATCTGGGGTGAGTTTCAAATTTTAACTAATCGATGAACCGACACCACCACATGAAAAATCATGTTAAGAGACCAAGTTATGAACCTTGAAATACGGTTAAAAATCCATACAAACCTCTCTAATTTTGACAAAGCGTCCCCCAAAACCATATAAACTCTAAATCTTTTTTATCAGTTTAGTGACAACTGTAAAATCCCGTCATGTATCTACAATTTGAAAGAAGCTGCGATGAAAATCGCTATGTTTTCCCATTTTAAAGAGTATCACGGAAATCATAAACATTTTAAGAGGTTATATGGTTTTGGGGGACGCTGTCTTAAAATTAGAGACGCCTGTATGGATTTTGAACCATGTTTCAAGGTCCATAACTTGGTCTCTGTTTACCCTAAAAGCACCATACTTGGCCAAATGACCAAGTTCAACATGATCTTTCATGTGGTAGTGTCAGTTTATCGATTAGTTAAAATTTGAAACTCGCCCCAGTTCTCAGCTGAATTTCGGGACGGCCAATTTGATAACTAAGACCTGACAGTTTAGAGATTCGAATAGAATGTTTAATCTTGGTCTACTGATATGCCATTGCATTGAGGAAGCTAACCGGTACTGTTTGTGCCTTGTTTTACATGGCAGCAGGAACTTGCTCAAAGGTTAAATATGGTAATAAACAGATACTTACTTAAAACAGGAGTCGAATATTGAACCTCAGCGTGCCCCGGGGGGAGGACTCCCATATAAAAGGGGGAGGGATGCTCGTCGGAAATTTTATATTTAACCCTTAAAGGAGACCAATCTGGGCGTGGCCCAGGCGTTTTTTGACCCCTAAAAGAGACCATATTATAACACACTTTTAATGATGGCAAAGACATTATCATCTAATACTTTCACTTGTGTGAAGAAATATAAAAGTGTAAATATACACCTTTATATTTCTTCGCATGCAACCCAAAAGAAGATTTTCACGGCTACATATGATTGCGTTTTGCCCAAAACACCCTACGTGAGACCAAAATCCGAAATTTACACCGCTAAGCGAGACGACGAGCATCCCTCCCCTTTTTATATGGGAGTCTATAATTCATCTTGCTGGCCCTGGGAATTGTTGTCATCTGCACTGACTTCGTCACTGCTTCATCAAATTCTTGCTGGCCTTTATCAGAGTCACTAGCTTCTCACTCATTTCATGCTCGTTCAGATCTTCATGGGGTCCTTTATCTTTATCCACTCCCCACCAACTCGGGCGTCATTCGACAGGCGTGATCCCCTACCGTGACATTTAGTTTGTCACACATTCCTCTCAATAACTTTGGCGTTTCGCGGCTATAGAGTGTTTTCATGTGACGTCTCCGGGAATTGAGCTCTATTATCACTCAAACGTTTTCTTTTGTTTCGGAGGAAAAACAAGGTTACTGATCACGTGAGTGAAAACAGGCATCTTGTACCCTATGGGACCTATGGAAAGTATGATATTGAGTAAGATAGTTAATGTAGTTAATGTAGTTTACATAGTTCTATCTATAAATTTTTAATTGTACATATTTTTTTATATTGCTGGCCCCAGTTGTTCAAACGCTGGATAGCGCTATCCACTGGATAAATCACTATCTACTGGATAACTCAATTGGTTTTGCTAGTGTTTATCCACTGGAAAGTGATTTATCCGGTGGGTAGTGCTATCCATCGTTTGAACAACTGGGGCCTAATGAATTGCACCGTGGTTAAATAACGATTAAATAAATAACACTCTATTTGACATCAATTGCCGCTCAAATCTAAGAAAAACCGGAACCCAAATAGGACAAAATAGAAAAACCCAAAAAGCACATCGGATAACAAAACCGAAAAACTGCTCGTATTTTTTACGAAAACTGAAAACCAGATGCTAAAAAACGAAAAACCCGCAAACCGCAATGAACACAAAAACCGCAAAAACCGAAGTCTTTTGGCACAAAAACCGAGAACCCGATCTGAAAAATAGCCAAAACCGCAAAACCGAAAATCCCAATGTCCCCTTCGTTGACCTAGCATTGCGGAAGGTTTCTTATGCATTCCTTTCGATTCCTTGCTTTCATTTCTAGGAGTCTTGATAACAATAAAATAAAACAACTCCCAGAAAAGGTTTTCTCAGCACTCGCAAGGCTACAGTGGCTGTAAGTTTATTGCTTAGTGTATGTAAACTGTCAAAACATTTATATAGATATGCGTCTCGTCACTCCACTAAGATTTGTTTCAATTTGTTAATAAGGGACTCACATATTTGTCGTGATTAAAACCTAAGAAGGAATCAATCACCCGAACAGGAATACTGTCAAGTTCTGGGTAGAGTGGTTTAGAAAATTGAAATAGGAAAATGTTGGCCTACTTTTGGGATTGCCTGTTTCAGTATGGTTCTCAGTTCACAGCGTGGTTTTGCGGGATTGGCATTTTCTGTCTCCTTCCCTTTTGTTACCCTTGTAGTGATGTCCCGCCTAGATTGATCTCTTGATGTTGGTGTTTTCTTGTGTCGCCAATAGTTAAGGTGGCCGGACGAGTCTTTTAAAGAAATGGCACATGCTCGGTTCTGTCATAAAAATCGAAATCGTCACCATTATAAAGGCACAAGTGCCTGACAAACTGAGAAATGGAATGGACTGGTGACTGAGTTGACAAATATATTAGTTAGCTGTAGGAACTGTTGGTTTGCCGTGTAGTGCACGCTAATTGATAAATATTTGCCGTTGACTGAGAACTTTATGTCGTCAAAAGCCTGTGCATTTGTCGAAATTATCCAGGTGAGATTTAGAGACGGGTGGAAAGAATTTCTGGACTTGACAGTGCAATAAATTGGTTGAGTTCCTTTTTGTATGATGGTATGGCCGACACAGTCTGCGATGAAACGTTTATAAGGATTAGGCATAATTTTGGCACGTTGTACATTCTACATTTTTGCTTCGACACTGCCTACAAGAAGGTTGGCGTAGTCGTGACCCATCTTAGTTCTCATTGCTACACCATTGATTTTTCGGAAACTGAAAACATTTGAGTCTCAAAACCAGTTTGGTTAAGCGAAGTTGAGTTTCCAGGATAGGTTTTTTAACATTCTGTTGATCTAAATAATACGTAAGAGCAACGAGATCTTAACTGTTAGGGTTAACGGTGTAAACTCCGTATTCACAAATGGTGGCCGGTGCGGGGCGATTGAGCAGTCAAACGCGAAAACGAGGCGCTGTAGGACAAGAGCCAAATGAAGACAGTTCGCAATTCTGCGAGTTCTCATTCACGGAACAAGTTTCGTAGAATGTCATGGTCAAACGTTTATTGTCGTGGCCCTCTGTGTAACCAAAGAGGTAACGTGGATTCTCAAGGAAATAGAGCGGGACGTCTCCCGTCTTATTTCCGCTCGACGGCTGAAAACATTCGCAAGAAGTAGATGCAGAAAACTCGAGATGTTGGCTCAATATTTTCATTAACGAAATCTACAACGGTATGACCGTTGCATTTTGGTAAAGAGGAAATAAAAACGGGGCTCAGTGGCAAGAAAATGGAATTAACGTTGGACGCAATGCGGTCAAAGTTTTGGTGGCGTCTTTCTCCACTCAAAAGACTTGTGCCATTGAACGGAACAATGGTTCAAATGTTTCTAAAAAGGAAGCGACTGGAACAAATATTCACCAAAAAAAGAATATAAAATTGAGAAAATGTCAGTGTATCAGGATCTTCCTCCCCTAGTACATTGTTGGATAGCAGTTTGACTTCTTCAGTGACTTCAATGCAAGGAAAACAATGACATAAAATCAAAATTGGCCTAAAACATCTGTCAGAAGACGATTGTATTTCATTTTACATTTGTATGGCATCCCTTCAAAGGCCTTAAAAATAGGTGCTTATGAATTATCCCCTCCACTAACCACCTTGTTCAATTCTTGTATTTTTAAGAAGGCGTGGCCTAGTAAAAGGAGTGTGGGCATTGGGCCCCAGTATATAAAAAGGATGACAGGAATGCAAAGGAAAATTATCGGCCCATAACTCTCTTACCATGTGTAAGCAAAGTTCTTGAGAAGTTGGTTGGAGCGCAGATCAACTCTGGCTTTGATAATTGCATTTACCAAAACTCATCCGCCTATCGCAAAGCTCACAGCTGCGAAACAACATTGATCAATTTAGTAGAAGATTGAAGACTCGCGAGGGATCAAAGACAGGTTGTGAGCATACTTTCAACAGACATGTCAAAGGCATTTGACTCGTTACAACCACCACTACTTCTGAGTAAGCTTGAAGCGTATGGTTTTCAGGAAAGCGCTATTCAACTTTTAAACAGCTATTTAAATGAACGGAAATATCAAGTAAAGATCGGCCGTCATGTTAGTTCGAGCCGTTACGTGAGTCGTGGGTGTCCCAGCCTTCCGCGCTTGGCCCGTTGTTATCGAATGTTTTCCAGAATGACCTATCCTACTGCCTAACAGCGAACTTGTCTATGCATGCAGACGACCATCAAATTTACCACGTAGGAGTAGACCAGGCAGCTGTGACTTTCCAGTTAAAGGATAGTGCCAACTTGGCTACAACGTGGTATGATTCTAACTTACTGGCGGGAAACCTCAAAAAGTACCAGGTTTTGAACTTGGGCCTCACTCAAAATGACAGTAATATTTGCGTGAACGATGCCGAAATCTTAAATAAAGATAACATCACACTTCTAGGAGTAGTGTTAGATTCTAAGCTAAAGTTCTCTGAGCATAAAAACGCCAGCCAGAGAATTGGTGTTCTAAAGAGACTACGCAATTTAACGTACTGTCACCTTGTGTGGCATTTCTGCAAAGCGAGTGACATTCGAAAGCTTGAAAGATTACAAGAAAGAGGACTTGGGGCGGTTTTCAAGGACAATAATTCTAGTTATGAACAATTATTAGAGAAGGCAGATCTGCCTACTCTACTAAACAGACGCTTACAGGATCTGTGCATCCTTATGTATAAAGTGAAGCATAAACTGTGCCCTGCTTATATAAATAACATCTTTAAAGAACCAAATAGTAATTACAATTTGAGGCAAGCAGATTTCTCTATACCCAGTTACGAGACAGTCACCTACGGCAAGCACTCTATTAGATATCTTGGGCCTAGGCTATGGATAAAACTACCCAAGAGTACCAGGGACGTTACAACCCTAATGTCGTTCAAAGGCAAGATACGCCAACTTAATATAAGTGAACATTTAGATAATGGCTACGCAGGCTGTAGCCTCTGTTCATTTTGATTTCTGTATATTTTTACTATTAATCCTGAAACTAGATAACTGTTGATATTTTACTTATTATTATATATAGTTTTTAGCTTGTAATTTTTTCCCTAATTGGTGTCCCCAAATTAGTAAGGGATTTCTTTTCCCTGGCTAGATGGCTTTTGACACTCTTCATAAAGATTCTACTACTACTACTACTACACTGCTTTCCTAATCATATAAACTTTCCGCGCAACATTTTCATATCTTAGGGGAGGGAGTAGGGGGTGGCACTTCAGAAAGATAATGGATGCTAAGGAAGCTTTTTAGTCACGCATGGTTCTTTGAAGTAACTTTTTTAATGGAAATCTGACATCACTTCAATCAGAAGGCGCATGCCCAACTAGTACCAAACCTCTGCCGTGCGTTTCACTGAAAAAAAAAAAAAAACTCTCAGTACACGAAAGGAAAAGGCGGTTTTTTCACCGGATAAAAAACGTCCCATCATTATTCGTAAACTATGGCATGGAATTTCTATTTGGACAAAAAATGGAATTGACATTTTGAAAAGTATATCCAAGGAGGGCCTTATGACGTCATAATTCTTTTGAGAAATAACTTTTTGTAAATAACAAAAAAAAGTAAGAAGACTCACGCTAATACCAACCTAGGGTGGCCAACACATCACGCATGCGCACAACCATTTCACTCGATCAATTGGAAGCCATGGACAGGACCATGCGACCCACATTCCCACACGCTTGCCGTTGGAGAACAGTTTTGCTGTTCCCAACCCAGCTTACCACATGTATGGCATGTGAAGCTGCCAGTTAAAAGGGCGCTAAAAGCACCCGTCAGGTATGTTAGCTACGCCATATTGATGAAGCTCAAAAGGCCGAAACAGCTGTCCATGGCTGCTAATTGACCGGGTAAAATGGTTATGCGCATGCGTGATGTGTTGGCCACACCGGGTTGGTGTTAGTGTGTGTCACCTCGCTTTTTACTGTTGTGTTTTTGTAAATCCATGCGTTATTTGCTAGGAAAAGGTGACCTTCTTTTCCTTTACTGCACACTGACATGCTTAAGTTGGGATCAACCACTGTTAATGACAGCTTTGCCACCACCAACCTGCTTTTCAATACACTAGAGACGGCAGAACTATATCATGTCCGTGGCCCTATGAGTAACTCTCACTTCTATTAGCTGAAAACGTTGGATTAGTTCGTCTTCAAGACCATTAACTCCCGCCAAAAGATTCAGGAGAAAGGTCTAAGGAACAAAGGAAACTTGATTGTGAAACTCGATTCTGCGCATATTGTAAAACTAAAGCTTTTCTTCACACTATTCAATGTCGTGGCACAGGACTCTCATCACATAAAGTGTAGTCGTTCGCATAATGTACGGAATTGCATCATTTATGTGGTTTTCATGCATTTTTCGGGTACCAACACGATCGACCGTTAATGCAACCTGACTTAGTTCTTGAAGAACAAGATGCTTCCGTGAAGCATACACTGGGTTGCCTGTGGTACGTGTTACAGAAAATCAGAAGACACTGAATTGTGTGGTATTGAACTACAGCATTCCAGTCTCTGAACAATAACAAATAAATTAAAGAGAAGCGAGAAACATTGGCTTCTGGGCTGATGTGTTGATAATCTTCAAGTTCCCTCACAACTTCTTTTCACCACATGTACAAGTTTAAGCGTGCCCTCTGAGCATCTGACAGCTTTGTTATACTAAAGTTCGTTTAAATCCCATGTTCGGCGGGGTTAGTATCTGGATGGGAGACCAAAACAATATGCCCCTCGAAACAAAAGCTTTCGACCGAAAATTCTATTTTAACGCTAACAAATGCGGACCAAGCAAAGAACTGATTTCGTTACCTTGCTTTATGCGAAACAAATATTGATGCGAAATTAAATAAATAGTAATACAAAGTTTTTGGGAAGAGCAGAAGGAAGTTTTCTGGACGGTCGATCGAGAATAAAATATTTTGCCATCAGCAACAACATTTATGACATGAAAACAACATCAATTTTTAACCCCGAATGTAAAAAGTTACGATCAGCGACAAACATTTTGGAGATTTTTGCTATTGTACTTTTGGCTGCACAAGTAAAAGCGCAAAGTCGAACTGAAGTGACATCGGATTCAGCGGGCGCCGTGATGAAGTTACCGCGGCGTGTTTACTCACGAAACAGTGAAGCATCTGTGTCAAATGATGGCAAGATAACGAGTTTTTGTTTTTGTTAGTTTTCTTTTTCTTTCAAGTGTTGTAAAGTTTGACAAGAAATGTACGAATTGAACACAAAGATCACAATCGCCCAACTCTTCAGGTTGACAGTCAAAACTTTACTCTCCAAGACGAGGCTATTTATCGCCAGGTAATTCCATCGTTTTGGGGATAGCAGCTACTTTATTATTCGTCAGTGTCAGATTTTTTTGGCTGATCTTGGGGGTCATTTTGTTGAAACTCAAGCAAGCTTCCAACAGACCTGTTTATTTTCGTGACACTATACCACAAAAATGCTCCCGTATCACTTTTCAACACACGTATGCAAATTTGTTAAGCTCGAAAATTACACAACATGATATTAAAGTTAACAAAGGCTGGAAATATCTCGGCAAAATCGTTTTCCAGCGATAAAATTAATTGGAACAAACAACATATTTACTATTAGAGGCAAAAAACCTTCCTATTTCAATTGCGTGCGTGCAAACAAGAGATGCAATTAAATACAATTTTGACAGTTCACATCAAACCCTTTTCGACTCGGAACCTTGACCGTAAATAATGAAGCACAAAAGCGACAACAACTTTCATTCAAATAATTCTTCACTGTCACATTTCGAAATATTTTACACCTTTGAAGAGTTGACTACAAAATACCGGTAAATGTAAATTGTCAGACAACTAAGATGCGCCTTGAGTAAACACTGTGATGCATTCAAGGCGTTCGATTCCTTCAATGTTAATTTGTTAAATCCATTAAAAAATTGCTATTTGATTTCCGTGTTTTGTATAATACCAAGTTAGTAAAATATTAGAAACAAAGCTCACTTCATATCCAAAGGCGAAAAATGAAATGGTTGTCGAAGACCATTACTCGTCGCTTAAAATCCAGATATTTATTTTTCAGCGCTGTCTTGCTCATCCAGTTGACGATCCATTCTTGAGCTCCATGAGGGTATATTTTGTTTAAAGATCCACTAAAACGCCATTCACGTCAATGACTTATTAGTGAAATTTCCAATTGTTACACCAGAAGACTGTGCAGAGTTGAGAACAGGTAAATACAAAAAGAGAGACAACTGAGATAACAGATCCACCATATGGATTCCTTCTCTGTCTTTGTTGAACCCATCCTGAGTTACCAGAGAACTGTTCATTTGGTTTCAGTGTTGTACAAAACACCACACTTGGCAAAATTTTAGGAAGACTGCTCACTTTGATTATGGCTCGACGGGCGACAGATTGTTGTCGAAGTCCATTACTCGTCGCTTTTAACATTCGACCGC
>NC_090887.1:25950442-25952942 GCF_036669925.1 Montipora capricornis | reverse complement strand
AACAGAGTCTTCTTGCGGATAGAGCGAACATTCGAAAGGACGAATATCCGAGGTTGTTGGCGTTGCTGGTGATTCAACTGTTGAGGAGCACGGGGGATGGAAATAAGGTTGTTTTTGTTCACTCCATCCACGTGCCCTTCAACTTCAATTCGGTTCGATGCAATCACTTTGATTCCACGAACGAAATCCCTTCGTCCAGCCCCACATCCTCTCAAATGGAGCAAGCCAGCTAACTTCAAATACGCAAAAATCCGTCCCGGGAGCGAACAGTTGGAAACGCGTCGGATCTTGAATAGTTCATTCCTTGAATAGTTCATTCTTAGTTCTTGAAGAAACAGTATGCAAATCCGCATGAGTTCTTGTGGTGGATTCGAAATGTAGAACCTGCGGACCTGGGTTCCGCGAAACGTCCGAAAACACCGTTATGTCCAACGGAGGGTCGTGGCCAGGAATGTGAAGCGAAGTAGATCCATGTTTAGTCCACTTTGTAACTGGAAGACTAGATTTAAAAAAACTCTTAGATCTCAGATCGAGTTTAAATTTGTCGCCGAGCTTCACGACAAATATTAAACCAGCTTCACTAGAAAATACAGTCCCCGTCGAAAATACCCCAAAGGCAGACGTAGCAAACATTTAGACCCATTTTGAATAAGTCCTCGCGTTAGAAATAGGAATGAAAAAGCATAAAAAGTCAATAAAGCGACGGAGCCAAGGCTCCGCGTGGCCGCCATTGATGCGCCATTGATGCGCCTGAGTGATGCGCCTGAGTGAAGGAAGGTCCTGTACTAAATGAGGGCTTGAAATAAAACTAAGAAAATGTTCTAGTTGCTGTCTATTAACACGTAATCTCGGGGCGTCTTTCTTTGGCACAGAGGCTGCTCTACCATATTGCAAACCATGCACGTTAGCCATAGTACAGCGATACGGCGTTATCTTAGGAATAAAGGTTTGAATTGCTTTGTAGCTTGTGACACCTGCCATAATAGATAAAATTTGCCTCCCCGATCCCATGCTATTGATTCTTGTAAGCTTTTGCTAGACTCTCAGGATAGCCTCTATCAGGTTAACGAAACAATGCTTCGTCGCCCAGCATTTCGCTAATAGCGGTAGATTCTTGCAATTTTCTCCACAGATGACCTGGATCATCGAGATAAAGCACTTTCCATTTTTACATCTAATTACTCAGATACAGAACAGTTACCACTTTCCTGGAGAAGAAAAAATTTGTATAAGCTAATAATAAACAAGTCACAGAGAGAGTTCTCCCAAAAGGGTTCTCTTCCACTTTACCAAATCAAATGTACATTTTTTTTGCTTTCGACAAACGTTTCCTCTCTGAGTTATAACTTTGTTCTCTCCAGTTTGGAATCAGGTGTGTCCCGTGAGTAGGCACGACGTGCGGGAAGAACGGAAAATAGGTTGGCCTAGTTCAGTGGATTGAACAGCAAAGTGAAGTCAGTCGGTCGTTAATGTTCAATATCCCTCCCCCCCCCCCCCCCATTTCTTTATTAGTCCCTTTATTTTCTCTCTTTAACTTCTACGTTGCGTCTCCCCCTGAACTTACCACTAAAAATCATTTGTATCCAGTATAATATCCCTTAAGCGTTTCCTTGACACTTCCCGAGTGACATTTGGTACACAGAATCACCTGGACGTGGGGTTGCTTACTGAAACGCAGTGATGAAATGAGGAATTTTTATTTAACCTACTGATGTTGGTTTGCCATGACGCCTTTTCCTACTTTTCCCCTTAGGCATGTCCCCTTCAGGAGGGGTTAGGGCAGTGGAGACGTCCAGGGAGAGGTGCACTTCTCTCACTGAAGGTGCGCTTTCTCTTAGTATCTTCAGATGGTCTCTTTTTAGCTGGAATACTTGGAGAGTATTTCAAACAGATACAGAAAAATAAATTCCTTTAGTTAACTCAATGCAGCTTTCGCCAGCTCTAACGCGTTCTGTGTTTTAAGCTGAGCCAAATGCTTCATCAGTTATTACAAGCACCCCGATTTCGATAAAGACACCCGGGAGAAGGGAAGTGGGGTGTTCGGTGCGGTATGCTTCCTGAAACCAAAACTCACCGTTTTAGGCGAAACATATACCAAAATATCTGCTTGTCTTTACCTTGTTTAATTTCTAACCCGTTGTTTTCAAGAGGTAGAATACTTAAGCAAAATATACAATTCCAGATCCTGGTTATAGAAGGCACCCCAACCTGACCCAATTTCAGACGGAGCTATGATATTTACTGCCTAAATTCGTATCAAAAGGGGTCCTCACATTTTTCTGGTGAGTACCCTTTGCTGGACACGGTGTGACCCTCCGTATGAAAATTACTGGCTACGCCTGTGGAAGTGAACCTCGCGGAATTTGTTTTTCAACTTTACTTTTAAGAGATCTGCTAAATATAAATAAACGTAACCGTGGCTTACAAGATTCAACAGAGTGAAACGTCCCTAGTGTTAATGAAATAAATATAGATTCCGTACTGCTCAACCCCCGACCGC
>NC_090887.1:25946349-25950342 GCF_036669925.1 Montipora capricornis | reverse complement strand
TCCCATAGAGATAGATACCTTTGATATCTTTATTTTGTCGAATCGCAATTGCTAATGTTTCTATGGTAACTACAAAGAGGTAAGGAGAGACCGGGTCCCCCTGCCGTCCCCACGTTCAGATTAAAGTATTCAGATGAAAGTCCGTTGTTTTCACACAGCTTTGTATTTTTTTGTAGAACGTTTGGACCCCATGGATGAAATTAGGGCTACATTAAAGGATTTCAAAACAATAGAGAAGAAATTCCCTTCTACGCTATCAAATGCCTTTCAAAATCAATAAATATCATTAGTCCCGGAAAACTTTCTTTTTCAGTGAAATCCATAGTATCGAAAACTGATCTAATTGTTTCACCGATATATCGGTTCTTTCACGTATCCGTTGGTTATGGTGATAATGTTTGGAAGAACATTTTTAATTCTAGTGGCGATCACTTTAGACTAATTTTGTTGTGTCAACGTTTACGAGAGAGGTTGGACGCCAGTTCTCAATATATGAACTATCATTTCCTTTTTTTCTATTAGAGTAATTACCGCTTGTTGTTTGGAGAACAAGACATTTCACCTTTTTCAAAGCTTTCGTTCAAGCATTTAAGAAAAGGATCGCTTAATAAAGGCCAGAACACTTTGTAGAAATTCTATAGGAATTCCGTCATTCCCAGGAGTTTTGTTGGTTTGAAAGCTTTCGAGGATATTGTAACATTCCTCAGCTGAAATTCAGCTGTACAAGTCTGCCGGAATATCAAGGACACTTATTACCCAGTCCACAAGAGTGACAGAAATATCTAAAACTCTGATTGATGTCATTTTTTACTTCAAACCCGGCAATAATTGTGGATAGCGGTATAGTGGAGACTCACTTCAGTGATCACTATTAGTCTTTGCTGTGTTAAATCTAAGGATGCCCAAACCACCGGCTGCTTACGTTGTCGCTAGGAGCTATAAGTATTATGATCGTCAGAGCTTTTTTGAGCGACCTAAACAAGATCCCTTTGTATGAAATCATTTTGTCTGATGATGTAAATGAGAAACTGCTCCATTTCAATGAAGCTTTTTCCGGGTTTTGGATAATCATACACCTATTAAGGAAATAAAAATCAAACATCGGAGATGTCCATTTACAAATGAAGAGATCAAAGAGAAAATGGCAAAAAGAGATCAAGCTCATAAAATCGCACGAGAGACGGGTGCTCTCGTGGATTGACAGTATTATCGAGACTGTCGTAATGATGTTAAGACGGTATTACGGGAGGCGGAGAAGGAGTATGTCCAGAATTAGATTAAAAAGAATCAGAGCTCTAGTGAACGGTGGAAGGTGATACGGAATCGTATACCAACTAGGGAGATGTCGCGTCCAGCTTATTCTAGGGATATGGCAGAACTTGCGACGGAATTTGATGAAATTCTTACGGAGGTGGGAGTACGTGCCGCAGAGCAAGCCAAAAGACTCGCATCAGTCAATGGTCTACTTACTTCACATCAGGAGCTCCCTGTCAGTTTTATACCCGACGAAGATGAGTTTCAATTTCGAGCTGCTACCTCTTTCGAGATCAATAGGATTGTACAGTCATTTCCTTCAAATAAAGCACCAGGGAAAGATAAATTACACATGGCAGTGGTGAAAAGAGCTCTGCCGGCTATCCTCCCGACTTTGACCGAGATCATAAACAGTTCACTTTTGACATCTGTATTTCCCTCACCATGGAAAGAATCTGAAAATTGTCCAATTCCTAAGGATGGTGGAGATCCGGAAGTAGCCAATGAGAATAGACCTGTGTCGTTGTTACCTGCTCTTTTAAGATATGTGAACGAGTAGCCTTAAATCAATTTACCGAATATGCAACAAGTAGAAACTGTCTCAGTGGACACCAGAGTGGGAATAAAAACGGCATTCGACAGAGACACTTAATAATTTGACGTCAGATCTAGCCTGGAGGCAATGGATCGCAACTGAGCAAGTCAATGCCTTGGTCTAATTAGATCTTCCAAGGCATTTGACAGCATTGATCACATGTCCTTGTTAAAGAAGCTACGTGCAATGGGTACCTCTAAAGAAGCAATAGAATGGTTTAGAAGCTACTTGACCGGAAGAAAAACAGTCGGTGAGAATGGTTGCGAAACATCTGAACCCGCGCCTAGTCTCGTATGGTGTACCACAAGGATCAATCTTGGGCCCGGCAACTTTTATATCTACATCAACACGATCTACCTTAGTACCTAAGGTAGGGTCGTTAGAGTGCTATGTTGATGACTCACAGTTATACCTCTCATTTCCCGTACGTGATACCACCTTAGCCGCAGATCAGCTGACAGAGATCTTCGGAACATAGCCCGCACGGTGTTGCAAGAACAGTTTACTCATAAACCGGACAAGACAAAACTTCTGGTTCTGGGGACTCCGCGGATCCTGATGAAGATACCAGATGATCTAAGCATTACGCTACTCAGCAAGAAGATTATATCATCTACGTCTGCGAAAAACCTGGGAGTTACAATGGACTGTAGTCTAACTTACGACGAACATGTAACTCAAGTAACTTCGAAATGTATAGGTAGCCTTTGTCAAATAAATCGCGTAAAATCTGTTTGATAGGCGTACGTTGATAACTATAATAAATTCTCTCGTTTTCAGTAAATTATTGTATTGTTCATCAGTAGGCTAATACCACCAAGAAAAACATTGAGCTATTACAACAGTGCAAAACGTTGCAGCCCGGATAGTTTCTTGAACGAGGAAATCTGATCATGCCACACCTATTCTTACGCACTCACAGTGGCTGCCTATCCTTAAACAACTTCACGCTAGGGATGCTACCATGCTATTTCAATCATTACATGGCCTTGCACCTCCATATCTTTGCCAGAAGTTTAAAACCAGATCGGAAGAGCACAACTGAAACACAAGGAACAGGTACCGCCTACATATACCACTCTGTAGGACGGCCGCCGGTCAGCGCGCGCGTTTACCCATTTAGAGGCCAAAAACTGGAAGAGTCTCCCAGATGAGGTTCAGTCTACTCACTAATTTGATGTCTTTAAAGTAAATGTATTTTTGGAAAACTAAGGTTTTTTGTAGTTCACAGTGTAAATTAAGCTGAAAAGCTTTTTTGAGGATTGTAATAAAGTTATTATGATTAATTATTATTGTATTATATATTATTATTATTATTATTCACTATTATTATTATGATGATTTTTAATTTTTGCCTGCGCAGGTCAACTTTTGTTCTTCGGTTAATTGAGGTATATTCAAATTCTCTAGAAACTTTACACTGTTCTGAAGGTTTTCCGCATCACTATCTGAACTTTTGTACAACTCTCGATAAAAACGTTTTTGTTCTTGAAGAATGTCATAGGGATCTGTCTTTACGACGCCGCTTATTACTAAGTTCCTATATGCTCTTTTACATGATTTCTTTTTCTAAGTTTAAGAAGTAGTTTGGTACGTTTCTCACCGTGGTCATGCCCATCGTGCTCGGGCACGGATAATTATTTCGTTGACTTTTTCATCGATCATAAAATGATTCGAGTTTATCCTTAGCCGCAGTTTCCATTGTCGCCATTCATATCATCGGGGTTCGTTTTCGAAAACCTGTTTCGCTTCAGTATATCTTTTTCAAGTTTTGATCCTCTTTCGTTTCTCTCCTTTGCCGTCTTTTTTTAGAATAGTTTATAGCATGAGCGCGTATGTTATATTTTATCCAGTCCCAAATGTTACGGTGGTCGGAGAGTTCTTTTCGGCCTTCACTGATCCAAATTGGTATCATTTTTGTATGGTCATCAATGTACTCAGCATCATCCAATATGGAGTGTTTTCAGCTTCCAGAACCCGGGACCCTTAGCCTCTTTTGTCCACGTTCCCAAAGTCTAAATAGATAGCCGAATGGTCAGTTCTGATGGCGGGGATTATATTTGGGGCTCTGACCCAGGCATGTAAATTGTTAGAAATCAACCAATAATCAAGGCGACAAAATATCGGCGGAGATTGTTGACTCC
>NC_090887.1:25927724-25938749 GCF_036669925.1 Montipora capricornis | reverse complement strand
AATAAGCAAACCGCCTATTAAAGATGTGATTGTAATTCCAGACGATGAAGATGAAACTGAACGCGAACAGGCATCCGCGCACCGTCAGTGTCTACAGTCCCAAGAAGAACTTCAAGGTCAGCGAAAAACGTATTCAAAAGCTAAAGGCTTTGTTGAAATTAAATAAGGTGAATTTGTCGGGTAATGGAAATGCCAAAACGTGGAAGATTGTCAACAATGGCGAGCTTGCAAAAGCTGCAGTTTCTTCTGCGACAGACAAAACATAGCGCGAAGTTTCAGGTAGGCTACTTTCCCTCATGTAATTTGCAGATGTAAAAGACTACATTCATTCTTACGTGAATTTGTGAGAAATCTTGCTCTAATAGATGAATTTTGAGTGTATTCTTGTAATCTGCGAATACGTGAAGCCAAGCTAAGTAAACATTCCTCGACGAGAAAAATTAAGTTTATATATTAATACATCGACGTTGACTCGACAGTTATAAAGAACGAGTGTTCAGAGAATGTGATTCCTTTCTGTGGAGAGCACGCAAATATGATAACAATCTCAGGAGCTTTCGCTTCTATCTCAGAAGCTTGATCAATTCAGCATGAGATGTACATCTCATTGTTGTGAACCGGGGCATGACGTGCTGTCATGCGGGAGGTCGCGCGATTCGAACCCCGGCAGGATCAACGATCACGCACAGGATCTTAAAATAACTGAGGAGAAAGTGCTGCCTCGGTTATTTCATCTGCAAATGGTTGGACTTTCAAGTCCTCTCGGACAGGGACAAAAAACCGTAAAGCCCCGTCTCAGAAATATCTTCTATGTTCATAAGTTCCCTGTGGGACGTTAAAGAACCCCACACTATTTTTGCTAAAAGCAGGCCTGCGCCCAAAGGCCTGGCGACCCGGTGGCCCACACAGTTTTGTTGTCCAGCAGTAAAGCCATGCACATCCACAGATTTGCATTGGGTTTGGGCGCACAAATGAAAGATGGTGAGTTTGAATTCGTTTACTATTTTAATAATCATTTCAATCCTTTTCGATCCTTTCTTTCGTTGCATGTTGCTAAGTGAAAAACGTTGTCTTTCTCTATTGTTTTCGTCTGTTTACAACAACAAACAGAAACAAGGATTCAAATGATTAAAATGGTAAACAAATTCAAACTCGTCCATTTTGCACGCCCAAACCCGATGCAGATCTGTGCATGCACGTGGATTTACCGCTGGACAAAAAAACTGTGAAAAATTAGGACTGGGCCTCCGGGCCGCCGGGCCATTGCGGGCTGTCGCGGGCCGCTGGGCCGTGGCGGGCCGTGGGTCTGCTTGTAGCAAAACCCCACTATTCGGGTATAGGTTGAAGTCCCGGGGTTGTGGTTATCCTGTACTCTCCAGCAGAAGTGGCCGGCTTGGCAATGTTAGATTAAATTTGATGTATAAAATATGCAATGACACTGTTGATATTGCTAAAGTAAAGTAAAGTAAAGTAAAGCAAACCTATTTAACGTCGATAACTTGTAACAGTAATTCAACTGACAAACCTGAGGTCGACGGTGCGCTCATTTTACTCCCCGCTCTCCATCAGTGCTCCTTTTTACAGGTATTTAAAGCTACTTCGGGTACACTGAAAGGAAAGTTCGTCGAACTGAACTCAGGACCTCTTGCACAAAGGCCGCGCACTAACTGACTTACTAAAAAATAGTTACTTACGCCCGCATAGCAACTGCGGAGTCAAAACTCATTCTAGTCATGATTAAAAATTTTTAAACATAAATGCCACAAAGGACCGAAAGGGATTTTTGAAAGTAATTCTCCAGAGACATTTAAGACTAAGTATTTTACTGAGTGATTTCAGGCATCAAAGGGTTAATTTAATCAAACCTTTGATGCCTGAACCGCTAGAAACCAGCCATACTTAGTATTTTACTATGTTTAACGCCAGGAGTCAATGGGTTAAGTTATTTTTATATTTATTTATTCCTTTACTTATTTATTCTTACACGTTTTAGTAGTAGATGTCAAAAGGGACTTTGCCGAGTGCTGGAAGATTTAGATGTAGATGAAGCTTTGTTAAAGAAGCAAAGGCGCTTGAGTTTGTTTTATTTGCGTGTTCTCCACAGTAAGGAAGTACGGTCTAGATTTGTACTGGAGAAAAGATCGAATTTTGCTACTAACTAACTAATAATTGGTAAACTGCGATGCACTGTTAACAAGCAAAAGTTGGTCATAGAGCATATATTTGGGGTTGGGGCTTGGATCACATTTCTCGCACCAAAAAGGGTCTTTCACGGAAAACATCAAGGATTAGGGTAATTAGTTATTTTTTTTGTTTTTTGGAATTAAATGAAGATAGTTTTACTTCACATGATCTTGCAATATAAGTCCTATACTTTCCAAAAGTCCTTTGTCTCATGTAGATGGTGTGCGGGACAAAGGACTTTTCATACTTGATTGGCTCCAATTTTAGCAACCCAAAAATGGGTCGCTGAGCTAGACCAATCAGAGTAGTCCTTTTGGTTCCCAGGGGATAGGGTTGTCAAAATTTGCCGTATGTAGTGAAGCGTAACTTTTAACATGGAGTCCATGGTGATGGATGAAGCTACTAAGGCCACAATATATTCCGAATTGTGCAACTATCAGTGGAAAACAATTCAAGCATATCTGTCTTGCAGATATGTGCTTGTGTCTGCTCCAACCAGAGCTGGGAAAAGTCTGACCTTTGAGCAAGCCCCGTACACTTTTGATTGTTTACGTGGAGAGGATTGCAATGATATTGCCTTCGTGATTGTTCCACTGATTTCTGTCATGAAAAATCTGGTCTGTAGCCTCAATTGTCATGGTATTAGAGCGTGATATGTAGGAGATGATTGTTCAAAACGACAGTTGGAGGACATTTGAAATCTTAAGTATAAACTGGTGTTTGGAAGTCCTGAGGCGATTCTCATTAACTATCAACTGAAACAAGATTTTTTAAGATTTGTCTTCATTGATGAGAGTCACTGCCTTGCAAAATGGTACTGTAAGTTTCACTAAGATGTATCTACTTTTATTCCCAGTCTAGCACGTGTACTGCACCTGAAGCCTACCTGATCTTTCATGAGCAAAATTAATTAACTTTTTTGAAGATTCAAAGCTTTCCCTTACTCGTTAATCTTCCAAGCTAGTGTTTCGTTTCTATCAGCACAATTACGTACAAAGTGTTGGTCCAAAAAGTATCACTGGAGATCTACTTTCCAAGCAGAAACTCCGGATTGAAATAAGCTTTCGTTTATTTTGTCTTTGTTTCTGATACCTTTAGCACAAAGTAAACAAATTTGCTCTTTTGATTTCAGAGAAACAAACATGCTCGATTCTTTTCGTTGGATTGTGTCATTCAAGTGCAGTACTTTCGAGTGACGTCATCCCCTTTTTGGCATGAAACGCAATTGAAAACCTTGTAAGCCAGACAAGTCGACCTCTCGCAACTTCGTCGCTCACTCATCTGCTTTGTGTCCGAAAAATCATGCTTCGCTCACCAAAACATTTTCTCCTGGGATTCACGTGAGGTCGACTTGTGGCAAGTCTTCATGAGCCCATGATATAGAGCGGACATATAGTATCCCAAGTTAAAGTAATAATTGCTTTCTTAGACTTGTTTATTTTTAGATTTCTGTTTTTCATGTAGAGAACACATTGAATGGATTTGACAATACATGGGGACAGATTTTGTCCTAAATATTGATGATTAAACCCATTGACCTCCTGGGAGTGAGCCTTTACAGATTTTACTCTGTCTAACAACAGACAATTTTACTCATCAACTGGTGGGTCCTAGGGTGTTTTAGGGGTCAATATGTTAAGAAGGCATTAGGGGAGTCAGGGTGGTTTAGTGGTCATCAATCGTGCCTCCCACCTCTGTGACCCAGGTTCAACTCTGGCCTCGGGTCGTATGTGGGCTGAGTTTCAGTCGATCTCAACCTGACTCCAAGGGTTTTTCTCCGGATAGTCCGGTTTTCCTCCCTCCTCAAAATGGACTCCCAGTCAATTGCATCTGGCTGGGTTTGCAGTGCTCCAAGATCACACATGGATAATGGCGGCAGCCATGGGTGCCTTCACATGCATTTGGTCCGATCCTGTTGAGCCGGTTGATCCTGAAAAGCCCTTGTAGGGAGCAGTCAACTAAGCGCACATTTACATTTACATTAACAACTCATTGGAGAAATATGAGGGTTCAGTATGCTCTGAGCTGTAGGCTCTCATTTGCGATCATTTTAAATGATGGATAAAATCCTATGAGACACATCAAAAGTATCAGAGGTCTGGAGTCTCTTGTGCAATGTGGTCTCCATTGTGGCACATTCTGATAGTTTTGTTTGAAAAAATAAGAGGTACATGTAAAAGGAACCAAAATCATGTTTCAGGCCAAATAAACAACTCAATTCTTATTTCCCAGTAATTTCTACCAGAAATCGTGGCTAAGGGTCTTTTCAAAATTGCATTTTGACAAGAAGGAATTGACCCCATGGGTTTCAGTTAAATTTGAAATTGGTGGCTGTTTGAGTAGAGTAATGACTGTTGTCTTTGTCAAAATGAATTTTAAGCTTAGGATTGAAAGAACCCGCCTTTATTTAAAAAGTGGAAAAAACCGTTTTCTGGTTAAAAGATTTTAAAACATAAGCTTTCGGCTATCAGTCTAGCCTTTAACAAATGAAAAAGTTGGAGTGCAATTGGAAATACATTATGTTATGTTGTAGTTCAATTTTTACTTTGGAACAATTTGTTTTTGAACTGGTACAATTTTAATTGTTAGTACTGGTGCAAAAACAGTGAAAACTTTTTAATGTTTGTTGAACACAAAGAACTCACTTCATTGATAACAGCTGTTAGTTCAAGAGGTTACTGAAATAATGAGTGTTTGCTGAGCATTCAGGAAATGTTGGAAATGCTTAACAGTCTGGTTTGACCAAGAATAACATTGAGTGGTGTTAAGCACTAATTTACACAATTTAAGCCTAAACACTTGTAGAATGGTTAGCTTTCGTGTAAGGTTAGGGTATCTGCCTGAAGTTTAGGAATTAGGGTTAAACTTTCAATTTAGTGGTTAGGGTTAAGCACTGTCCTATTAACAGTTAGGATTCCGGGAGGTGTATGACAACTACAGGTGACATACTGCAGACTATCCGCAAATATTGCTGATAAACAGTATTTAAGTATAAGCACCCATTTGATTAGCTCTGATAAACAGCATTTAAGAGAATGCACCCATTTTAAAATGGTTAGCTTTCAATAACTGTGCGACTTGCATGTTGACTTGCATAGCTCGCCCTGTTGACTGGCATGACTCAGCCATGGCTCGCTGGCTTGCACATTGTCATCACTCTGACGTTTTGAGCATTAGCCCTTCCTCAGAGCTAAACCCTTTTTTGTCTTTCACATAGTAGTCCTGACTACTTTTTGTAATGAAAAAAAAAAACAGCGATATTCTTTATTTTAATATAAAGTCATTTGACAATATAACTCGTTTATTATATTACATTACAATAACATATGCTAACGGTAATTAATATCTTCCCCTCGTATTTTGAACCCGAGGGACACACTTTTTGTTGAATGATTTTGAAGCCATTCAAAACACTTGCAGCACATGTTTTATCCGGTCTGCAAACACGTTGCTACGCCTCACGTTTTACAACTGATAAAACACTGCTGCTCGTTTTTTAATGGAACATAATAGTAGAATAATTAATGTTAGTTTAACATTTTTGTGTTGACCATGCTCATGTTAACAAAACCACTGTTATAATCCTTCAGGCAAAGGAAGAAAAAGGAGAGAATAATAAAAACCATCAACCCCAGATGCGATTTCCAGGAATATTTGAGACACTGGAAAAGAGATATCCCCAGGTGAAAAAAGAGACAACAGAAATCCGAAGTGAGCCATGTTACCAAACAAATAAGAAAAGGCTAAAAAGCCCTCCATCAAGTCCTTCACTAAAGCAGACCACGCTGAATGAGGAAAGTTTTTCGCCCAAGAAGAGATTTGCAGTGATGTGTAGGGACCCCAGGCTAGAACAGCCAGTGCCATATGCCGCACCTTTCTATTGCACTGTTCCACTACAAAAATTACAACATGATTCCTCTCAGCATAAATTCTTCTCTGAAACTCAGATGAACTCAATTCAAGCTCTAAAAGAAGAGAACTTTCATCAGTCTGTCTTGGCTACTGTTTGCAGTTTCATGAACCAGTCCCGGACACCACCGCAATCACTAGCATTTTACATGTTGAATAGCATCCTTTTGTCAAAGCAAAGCAACTGCGGGAAAGAATGTTTTAGGGTCCTTAAGCGAATTCAGTTATTACACCCTGTTGTACCATTACGGATGGTTTCTCAGAAAATTACATGGGAATTTATTTCCATGATAATTGAGCAGTGTTCTGTCAATGCGTATCAGTCAAGAGGAAATGATCTTTCTGTTAATGCATCTTTGGCCTTGTCTTTCCTTGTCAGTGTGATGGAAGAAGAAATCAACAAAAAAACGTTTAGTGTCGTCAAGACCAGTGTTTATCGACTTTTAATGTGGCCAAGAGAGCAAGTAATGTTCAAAATGTAATCAGCTGGATTGAGAGAGCAATCCTTGAACATGGCTCAAATCATCATATATATGGCCGTCAGTGCAATGTGTGTTTAGTTAATTTATTACAACGAATGCTGATGTTGTCACTTGGTGTTGGGGAGCGACCTGATGACTGTGCTTCATCGATTGGCAATGAAATGTTCTTGGTCTACCACAGATTACCATCGGTTGAGCTAAAAACTGTCTTCCTTCAGTCCACACAGTCGCATCTTTTACGAGCTAAGCTGATTGAATTCATTGTCAGGAATTGTTGTCCTTTACCTCATGCGGAACTTGATGATAGTGGAATACACAAAGAGGGGGTTAAGCACATCATTGCTGTTGATTTTACACGAATTCCACCAGGTTTGAATGATGTTACTGTAACTTCAGACAGTGTTAATGTTGTGGACTGCTGTGAAGAGTTTATTATGCTTCTAGCATATTGGTTGCAAAGCCTTATGTTTTGTCGCAAGAGATCCCTGCAGAAAAACACCTCTGATTCCCTGCGAATGTTTTCAATGGATGATAAAGATTTGTTGAGGGAAATCGACACACAAGTTGGAAAACTGCGAATGCGCTTGGAGAATTTGTGCAAGCCATCAGATCTCTCCCCACGGAGCAATCAACTTTTAGAACTTATGTCATCCTTGAAGAGTTATGCTCCAAACCTGCTGTAGATTTTACTACTTTTTATGGTGCTAACTACAACAACATCAAATTAATTCATCCCAGTCCTTTCTTGTTATTGTTGTGTAATGTGTTTGCCTTGGACTTCAAAGCCGTAACCTATTTGAAGGTGGTTGTTTTTTGTGACCGTGACGTGGAACTTTCATATACATGTAAATTATGCAGTGTAGACCCATTTCAGTAATTCCCAATCTGGAGGACAAAACAATAGTCATTCTGTCCCCTGACAGAAACAGGCCTTTCAAATGCAAAACAATCTTATTGTTTTGTCCTCCAGATAGGGAATTAACTTAAAGGGGTCTATAGCAGTCAGCCATATAACTAACTCTTTAAATTAATGGGAGAAGCGTTTGAAAATGCTGAAGAAAACTTACAATATTGGCTAAATGGGTGTTGGTAAGTACAACTTTATCTTGGGCACAAACAACAGAGGTGCTGTATGAAATGAGCAAGTTCAAAGCATGGAATTAATTTGAAGTTTTGAGCGGCAGGTATGTTTTGCAGGTTGCAGGTTGAATTTTAATTATAACTGGAAAACCGCTGGCACTTAAAAGAAAGGTAAAGCGATAGACTTACCGTGACTGTTACATGACGCTGTTTACAATAGACGGAATATACTTGCCGAAGGGTGAAGTTGGGTGTGTTTTTACCATGTGAAAGACGCCAACTACTTTATGTAAGAACCCCTGATGAGTATATGGGTTATTAACTATTTTTAGTGCCAGCAGTTTTCCAGTTATAATTAAATTTCAACCTGCAATCTGCAAAACATACTTGCCAAGTTTTGAGGGAAAAGATTATTGACAGTGGAAAAGCAGATACATTTGAAGTACTGTTTACAGATGTGTAGGGAGATTCAGAAAAAATTATTTTTGTCAAATATTTTTGACCGTTTTATAAAGGGCTGTATGCAAAACATTCATCTTTTGTTTTTTTTGTCAAATTGTAGTCAATTTTAGGCAGTTAGTGGCTCCCAACTTCTGCAACAATCTGTTGAAAGCCATGCACAAAACAATGGGAGACTTAAGGGGGCTATGTCATGTTTTTGTAGGGTGTTTATGGGGAATCTTCGGTTCATCAAGAGTTTGAAACTGAAAAATGGTAGTGTGGAATTCCCTTACTGATAAAATTATTGTTAAATCACTTAATGATTCTGAGCTAAAACAACCTTTATCCAAGCAATTTACCATAAACTTGAAAAATGTCAGGCTGACTTTTTTCAAGATTACCCAAATCCAATCCATTACAATTTTGTCCCTTTGTGTCCATCCATGCTTCTCTTTCCTCTTGCTTTATTTCTTTTATGTTGTTTAGCAATATTTCATAGTACTTTTTGGGCATTTTGGGTGTCATGAAATTGCATCATTTTTCATGACAAAGCCCCCTTAAAAAATACTTTATTATTTTTTTTTACTGCTTGAAAATCAAGCAGTGATTTGATGCAAATTGAAGACGTTCAAAAACAGGGTACATAATTACGTAATATTATGATTGCTTGTTACAGTTGTGGTGATAACGTTTTCCAATGTTATCCATCAGATCGGAAATTACCTAATTAAAAAATGGTTTATTTAAGATGTTCTTGTTAACATAATGGAAATCTACGATTTGTAGATACATGTAGGAGATGTACAGTTGATGATGTCATGTGTTTATTTGATGAAACAAGATGATGGACCTTGAAAATACAGTCAAATTCAAACAAAACTAAGTTTGCCTCTGTTTTTTATTATTAAATGCCTCTGACAGGGATTCTTAACTTTTCAAGAAAAATTAATGATTTCCAACAGCAATATACCCACTGCAGAAATGTTGTATCAAGTCAGGGCCAATGTAGATTGTTTTGCACACGAGAATGTTAAAGAGCTAGCATGCTAGCTTTTGAACAAGTGCACTTGTCAAGGAAAACTTGACAAGTTCTTCTTTACACACCAAATAAAATTTGCCAAGTCAGAACTTGTCAATGAAAATTTGCTCGTGTGTAACCGGCTTTAAAGGTGACATAATTATTGAGTGGATGAAGAGATTGTTAACCCATTGATGCCTAACCCACCCCCAATAATGAGGAAAGTTGTGCAGTGTTAGAGTAAAATCTATTAATAAAGTCTCATTCCTAGAGGCCTAGGCAGTAATGAGTTAAAATGCAACAAGACTAATAATAATAATTATTTAAACCAATCTTCTTAATGGTTTAAGTTGAACAGATTGATTTTTTGAAGCTACTCTGGTTTCCAGAATTTTGAATATTATTGTTCAAAGACCTAGCATTTCGAGACTTGTTTAGGGTTATGCAAAGTTGTTGCAACAGTCCTTTTGTTTGCTCACCAATCAGCTAAAAAGGAATGGGTGTGCCATTAATAGTAACCAGCTTTGTTTTCTTGTAATAAGATGCAAATAGGTGTCAGGTATCATATTTCGAAGAGGCAGGGATGGCATTTGTGTGTCAAGCTTCCAGAAAACAGCGTCGATGGTACTGCTGGTTGGTGATAATTTTAGAATTACCCAGCACAATTGTGAGGTCAGTTTGACAAGCATGGCCTCGCAAAGCAAACTCTTTCTATTAAGGCATTGCTGTCGAGCAGTTAGGGTGCTTGCTTTGAGATCTGGAGATCCCAGAGTTCAAGGCGTAGGGGTGAGGAATGGTAAAATCCGAGACTCACCAAGACCCTTGTTTGAAAATCCAAGACCGAGACCAAAACATGCTAGATGTCACACCAAAACAAATGTAACTACAAAGGCAGCGATTTCTCCTCAGTTATTTAAAGACCCTGAGTGTTGGTCCGCCCGGAGTCGAACTCACGACCTCCCGCATGGCAGCCCGATGCTCAACCAACTGAGCCACCGGTGCGTGGTTGAAGATTAATGGCTGGTTAGACTATCTCCGATAACTGTGAAAGGCCAGTATCTCCCTCTCATAACACTTCAGGGGACAAGTACTCAGTTGCTGGTTTTGCCATCAACCTGTACATTCAAGGGGTTACAGAACTTATCAGGAGAGTTTTGAGTAGCCACAATATGGAAGTTACCCAAGGATCCTGTACTGAGGAAACAACGAACCAATGTCATTTACTCTGTCCAGTGTGATGACTTTGATCATGAGTACACCAGCTACCAGTTGTTCGAAGGGTGGATAGCGTTATCCACTGAATAAATCACCATCCACTGGATAACTCAATTGCTTTCGCTGGCGTTTATCCACTGGATGGTGATTTATCCGGTTGATAGCGTTATCCACCTTTTGAACAACTGCAGCCTGACAGATGTCAGGCTGCAGGGTCTATTTAACATAGGGTTGATTTTGTTGTTACTAATAAGACATGTTCCCCCTCGGGAAGCTTACTCAGTCACTGTGATATAAAGCATTATGGGCAGCACATGTGTTCAAGTCTGACCATCTGCCTATACTTATCTGATCAAAATCCAAGATATTTGGTTTATTGCAGAAAGGAACTGGAAACAAGAGTGTTGCCATGGCAGTATCTTAATGGGGGTCACCTTGTGGCTTATCTCATGTACATTATTGTTGCCGAGTTTGAATATCATTACTCCAATATTCTCTGAGATAATTATTCTCAATTTTGTGATTCATTGCAGTCATTTGCAATGTTTGTGATATGATCATTTTTTTTTAACAAAAACTTGATTCTCTCTGGAACAAAAGAACTAAGGAATTCCAAAATAGGAAACACCATTCTTCATCATTTTGAAAGATCTTTAATATAAGCAGGGGGAGGCACAGTGGCCTCATGGTTAGAGT
>NC_090887.1:25905224-25915224 GCF_036669925.1 Montipora capricornis | reverse complement strand
CACAGGCTAACCTAACGCAAGGAAGTGCTCCCCCATTAACGCCAACTGGAGTCAATGTTTGATCATAACTAGAAGTTAGCACACAAACATAAGGAACAGAGACATAACACCTTTGCACATGCTTTGTGCCGCTTGCTACGTTTTCCACACATGATTTGAGATGTCAATTAAATCAACTTTGGATGGTTTTCTTCTGCAATTGTTGTTGAGATCACCTTGTGAGTATATACAAAACAATTATTCTTTGAAATCGAGGTGAATAGTGGCAGAATATTTACCTCGCCGCTTTGTGGCTCTGTAAATATTCTACCACTATTCACCTCAATTTCAAAGAATAATTGTGTAGTATTGTACTGCAGTCAAGCCTGTACAGGTCTACAAGTTCAACTCTTTGTATAGTAGTAAGAGTTAGCAAACAGGCTGTTTACATTGCCTGTACACAGTGTCTGTTTAAATCATGAATCCATTTTCTGCATCTGAATTTTACATAATCTTAGCACTTTGTACTATTTTCCCTAACCCCCCAACCTCTAGTTACGTCACCTTATCAAATCTCAAACACCTCTCATTTCCATGTCACTCACTTTTTACCTCTCCCTTGATCTCAGCAACATGGAAGCTCCTCGATTAGAAGGTGGAAGGATTGATTTGAATGCTCCTCGCTTTGACCAGTCAACATTTCTGGGACGTGCCAAGCATTTTTTCACTGTGACAGACCCAAGAAATATTTTGCGCACAGCCAGAGAACTTGATGAAGCAAAAGAATTGCTCTTAAAGTACAGGTTTGGAAATACTTTCTCAATGTTGTTCATGGAAAAGCCGTCAAGTATTTTTGCAATATTTTTCAATATTATGCCATAGCAGAGATCTGTGTGTATATGTTGCAGGTCATTTTGCTCCTCAGGTTCATTTGCAACCAAACTAGGTCATTTTGTGTCAACCTAGGTTAATTTGGAGCAGGTACAAAACACAAGTCACAGATCACAGGTCATTGTTTTACCAATACAGAAAGTATCCTGAACATTCATTAAAGCTAACCTTAGGCCTAGTTAAGCCTAAACAAAAGTTTTTAGGCCCAATGTTAGCATTAATTTTGTTAATAGTTAGGGTTGTTTTTTTATTGGTAAAACAATTACCTGTGACTTTGAACCTGTGACCTGTGTTCTTTACATACCCCAGTTTAACCTAGGTTGACACAACTTGACCTAAGTTGAAGCAAAATGACCTAGTTTAGTTCCAAAGTAACCTAAGGAACAAAATGACCTGCAACATATGTAAAGGTCTGTACCTGAACAATTGGTTTGTGTCCATGCAAATCGCTCTCGTTAATTTTTAATTAGCTCAACAAATCGTAAGACCAAGACATGTCAATACCTTGGGCTCATTATACTCTTTGTGAAAAATGCTCAGATGAGCATGTTTTGTAATATGCTCACTTGTTTGGATTATATCTTTGCATCATATGTTATCAATATTAATACCTCCTACTAACCTCGTGTTCTTGGCCGTAATGTAAGTTACAGACCAAGTTTTTTCCTCTTTATTTATGACCCAAGCACGAAGCACACAGTCCATAAATCAAAGGGAAAAAAATGAGGATCTGTAACTTACAGTACGGACCGAGAAAATGAGGTTAATTATAAACTATTACGCAAAGGTCACTCCCAATAGGGAAGATGAGATGGGAATAAAAAGTTTAACTATGAAACACTTTGTGTATGGTTTGTTTTAAAATGAACCCTGCACTTCCACACTGAGCTCTGTGAAAATTTGTGCAACCTCCTAAGAACAATTTGTCTGAATAATTATTTTACATGACCCTGATATATTCTTGTTTGGAAGATGTTTATAATAATCATTTTTTCCCCGCGTAAAAAAATATTTAAAAGTTTCTTCTCATCTATGACTGTTGCAATCTAGATGATGCTTGGATGAATTTGAACAAAAGCAGGTGGCACAGTATGCGTAATTCCTAATAAAACAGTTCTTAAATTTGTGTAATTAACTGTATGTATGTGTGATTATTGCTTTAAGCTCTGTTTCAGTAAAGACTGAGAATTAGGGAAATTGGGAGAAGATGATCATTACTGTCCATAAAAACTTAATGTGAAAGCGCCTGCATTAGTCTGAAATTTCAGCCATCTCCTTCCTGACCTTAAGAGGCATAGAGAGGGTTCCCATGCCCCCTAGGGTTATGGAGGAGACGGCTGAAATTTCAGACTAGCCCCTGCATGCATTCGATTATCTTTCCCCTCCTGTCAAAGTGAAAACTTGTAAGCCTCATCATCATGATCATATCTTTATTTACCGGTATCCTTGGATTTTAGTGTGACTTTCATGTAGCTACAGTAACTATAGTAGTATATCTCAGAGCATTTACCCTCCCAACCATGACATGCCACAGAGCACAGACTACAACAACAGGAACTCCATGTCCTACTCTTTACAAAGAGTGTGTTGGTTCTTTCTTGTCCAACAGAGTTAGAACATTGAAGGGTTGTGAGATCTAGATATGGCCTCCAGTTTATCGTACTTATCTGATATGACTAGAGAGTCTAACGATTTACTGATGTAATGTTACAAAGGCAGCACTTTCTCCTCAGTTATTTAAAGACCCTGAGTGTCGGTCTGGCTAGAGTTTTGTCCCCGCAACCTCCTGCACAGTATTCTGGTGCTCAACCTACTGAGCCAATCAGTTGTTGGTTTTACGTGTATGTAGCTCATTAACTCTAAATATCATCAAAATCTTAGAAAGTGTGGTACCTAATGAAGCTTAATACTAACTTCGTATAGTTTGTGCTACAAACAGGCAGATGAAAGAGCCTCCAGGTACTACAGATGAACAGGTTTGGCGTGCAAAAAAGATTTATGAATCAGCATTCCACCCTGATACAGGTGAAAAGATGTTCATTGTTGGAAGAATGTCTGCGCAAGTGCCAATGAACATGTCAATCTGTGGCTTTATGATGACATTTTATAAGTAGGTATAATTTTCATAAAATCTCACCTCCATTAGTGTGATCAATGACAGAAACAGTTTTATGTTCTCAGAACTGTAATTCAAGTGCTGCAACAGTGGGAAGACTTACCAGTTTTGTTTATGAGGGACAAGATTGATGTTTAATACCGTATGTTGTATGATTATCATTTGATGCAGTTTTGCTTCAAGTTGGTGATGATTCAAAAGAGCATAGTTGAAGTATCAATGTTTTCAAAATAGCCAATTGCAAGCAATTACCACAAATAAGGCAGAAGGGTAGTTACTGTTTACAAACAGAAATTACTGATATGATACATGTACATGTAACCATCGCCATTGGCAAGGCAAATTGCGTGAAATAAACTTTGCCAGATCCCAGTTATGAAGCAGTCGAAATCAAGTGACAGGTGCAAGAAAAGATGAACATGAAGGCTAGTACAGCAACATTCCCAGAGGTATGACAGTCAATTATGCTTTTAAGATATTTGTTACTCTTCTCTGTTCCAGGAGTTCATCTGCTGTTCTTTTTTGGCAGTGGATCAATCAATCATTTAATGCGGTAGTGAATTATACAAACAGAAGTGGTGATTCCCTTATCACAAACAAGTATGTTTTTTGTTATAATTTGTATCTTATTGTGTAAGGGTTTTTTTGGGAGAATCAAAGTGAAGATTTCTCATTTCTTTCACTCCATCTGCACTGTAAGCAAATATCAGATACTTTTGTAAACAAATAAGCATTAACTGCCTTGCTGGTCACCCTTTTTTGCCATCTTTAGGAGCTGAATAATTATTTCTAAGGGTGCAAAAATTGTACAAAAGTGGGCCAAAAGCATGACTGTTTAAATTACCTCTGGTAGTCACTATATAACTATAACCCATGTATGATCATGGAGCACATAGTACAGCACCACAGCCCAGTTGTAACACATATACATTTGTAAGCTGCTCAACAGTAAATATTATTATTGATGAGAGAGGACTACTTCTACGGTACTTCATGTACAGTACTACTATTGCAGTAACTACTACTAACTACTACAGTAACTATTGCGGTACCTATTACTACTGCTACTGCTATTACTACTACTATACTACTGCCGCTGCTACTGCTTACTTTTACTTCTACTTCTATACTATTAGTTACTGTGGTCTCCTACTGCTACATGTACTGCTGCTGCTGCTTGGCTGAGTTTCATAAAACACAAAAACTCCATTACCTTCAATGCTGTGGTACGAATCCAGGATAATAATAAATTTTACAATGACTGCAAAATTCTCGTGCGCTCAGTGGTAAAATTTTTTTTGTCAATAAGCAGACAGACACATAAATTTGTAATTTATGTGAGGATGACGTGATATTGCTTGCGTCAGCATTTTTGTCTCGCGTTCTTCTCATGTTTTGAGAAGATCCACTCGGCTATCGCCTCGTAAATCCACAGCTACTTTGACAATGTTATGACGAAATTCACGATCAATAACAGGACAGACTCATAAAAAACTGACATCAATTTGTTGATTATAATGGTAATGAACCTTATTTATGTGTCAATTGTATTTTAATTAGTGCTGCCAGGGCACTAATTGCAGGAGCAAGGATGGTGCAGTGATGAGAGCACTCGCCTCCCACCAGTGTGGCCCGGGATCATTTCCCATGTCCATCGTCATACGTGGGCTCAGTTTGTTGGTTCTCTACTTTGCTCCCAGAGGTTTTTCTCCGCGTTCTTTGGTTTTTCCCCTTTCAAAACCAACATCTGATTTGTATATACAGCTCATGTATATGAATTTGATTTGATTCATTTGTGCACGACCCCACAAGCTATTCAGCTTTAAATATTATTGTGTGAAAATAAAGTGGCATGAGCATTATTATTATCATTACCAAATCAACACACATAAAATTGTAGGTTGATTATTAAGGAGAGGGGAAAACCAGTATCTGGAGAAAAACCTCTTTCTCAACCTTGTAATGATGTAATGTTTAGATTAAGTTACCGAGATTAAAGAGCAGGGAGCAAAAAACACTTGTTAGAAAGCGATGGCATTTTCACTGTCACTGTTGTTGCCGTGGAGTTATTAAAAGCATTATTACAAACTGCATTCCCAAGACTTCAGGTGTTAGAATTGTATATTTTGTATTTTTCATGTTTCTCACCATCTATCCAGCTCTTCATGAAGAAAGAGCCCAAAAGCTAACTAAAGTTTTCTTACGTATGTGTAATGTTTATTCTCGTTTCTAGACAACTAATGGCAGGATATGCATGTGCCACTACAGGAGCTGTGGCTGTAGCTTTGGGACTAAACCAGTTGACAAAGGTAAGTAATACATTTTACATTTCCTAACCCTATCACTGCTGAAGTAGCCCCCACTGACAAGTAAAATTGCCTGGCATTAGACAGAGTAAAATATACTGAAGTGCTACTCTTGGGAGGAAAATGAAGGGTTAACTGAATGGTAAACATACAAATGTAATTGTATCTATAACAAAAATCTCAAATCTGATTGGTTCTGTGTGCACCTATTTGTCACGTAATTGGCGCCCGATCATGTGGGTGTCCAGTTACAGGTATGCAATTAGAACATTACTCCAAATTGGATACCTACACCATTCACATGTCAATATTAGTCATGCAGTTGGATGGGGTCCGTCTTGCCGTTTTCCTACTGTTTGCAAAACAAATTGAATAGATCAATTTTAACTTTTTCACACAAACCATTGCACACATCTAATTACATCAAGGAATCAATATCATATCCAAAAATAAGTCTATTCACATAGGACGATTTGAAGCGCTCTGTTGTCACTGTAGGATGATAGAAGGTTTTCATAGCGCGTAATTGGTGAATTTCCTTTCTGGTAAAATCTTCACAAGGGGCGAATTTGTTCTCATGGCCTTTCTAAGAATACGGCAATCCAATCTTTCATGCAACTCCCTCGTATTCAATTTCATTAATATATACCTGCGTTTATAGCACCGATCTAAAAAATTCTGTACGTTGTTAAGATCAGAAGAGGAGGCTCCGTACACCGATAAACCATACAAAAAATTTAGACATAACAATTGAATGAGACAGATAATCCAACTCCTCCTGATTGTACCCCTCTTGCCGAAGAGTTCTTATTATGTGCAAGCATTATTTTATTAGCCTTCAGAAGCTTTTCGCGCATGTGACTAGCGTATTTACAATTATTGTACTGGAATATCACACCTAACCATGCAGTTTCATGGTCCTACAGTATTTGCAGTTGCATGAATTGACTTATAGATTTCCTGTCTCGTATCTCCTAATCATTTTATAACCCTAAGCCATTTAATGGACAGTGAGTGATTAACCCATTGACTCCCAGGGGTTCCCCATTGACAAGTTAAGTCTGGTGTTAGACAGAGTAAAAATAATAATGACTTTACAAACGTTTTTTTAATTTGCCTGTTTGGTTGCTGAATGTATTGATCTCTTTCATGTGTAAATTTTTGCCTTCCATTTAACAGTCAACGCCACCACTGATTGGTAGATTTGTTCCATTTGCTGCTGTTGCTGCTGCAAATTGTGTCAATATTCCTCTTATGAGACAAACGTATGTTAATGTTTTCCTGAAATCCATGAAAATTGTCTCTATCGTTTTTCTCATTTGTGCTTTAGCACTGTGGTATTGTAGGCCATGTTCGATATATCAATATTACCGGTAAGGCATGGCTACAAGGCTTTATCGTCAAATTTCACGGCTCAGTTCGGTTTTTTGTCTCACAAGTCTCAAGGGAGATTTCTAAACAAAATAATATTCAAATTTAACGGTAAAGCCTCATAGCGCTGCCTGAATATTGAATATATATTGATCATGGCCTATTATAATAGCAGTACCTGTTATACTATCCATTGAGGAAAGTAGATGTAATGGTGAAAAAATTTTGTAAAACATAGGGAACTTATGAGAGGAATCCCAGTAACTGATCAAGATGGAAACAGAATAGGAGAATCTAAGGTAATACCACTCTTCATTTTTGTTTGATATGTGGCTCTTTATTGACTATGTTTGTTTTTAAATTAGAGTTTGTTGTTATATACTGCCAAAACGTCACTCTTTTTTGTCCTGCATGTATATTAATAAGAGTTGTATTATATGGTGACTTGAGGATAATCTAAATCTAAATCTTCTGAATTTGTGGGGAGTGAAACAAGGAAAATCTGGTTTTATTATTATTATTAGAGCAGTTTTCAAATGACTATCGAAAGTAATTAAATGAGATTGCAATAATAATATTGCTATGCTTGGTGATTGGCTTAAAAATCTTGTGCCAGTTTATCAACCAATGAAAAGGAAAACCAAAGCCAATCACTATACTTGCATGTGCAATTTTCTTGTGCTTTGAACAAGTTACATGGAATTGCTGCGTATTTGGATTGGTTCATTGCACTGTTCTTTTGCACTTGCTTTGATTGGTCGAAATAATTACTTTGGTTAGAATTTGTTTTATGACACTTAATTGAAAATTGCTCTAACAAGTTGATAAATTTAAGTAAATATAATTTTTATTATTAATTATCAAGTTGTGAGAAGGATCTGCCAAACTCACAAAATTAATATTTCTTAATCTTGTTCTTGCAAATCTTTTTTTTACTCCCATTTTACCCTTTAAAGCTTGTTTCATTGCTCTCAATTTACCCTTTAACTTGTTTCATTGATAAAAACAAATTTTCTTTTGTTTTGTGTGCATGTGGCTGCCAGTACATTGCTGCTTTGCAGTTTACGGCAAATAAATTTTCTTAATCGTGCACTGGCAAGATTATTAATTTTTCTGATCATTAAATCAATATACAACAGTATGTGGTAGTTGCTGTCACTGCTTAATTTTTTCAGGCGGCTGCTAGGAAAGCCATAGCAAGTGTTGTCTTTTCAAGGATTATAATGGCATCCCCTGGAATGTGTGAGTTTAATTATCATGTTTGGTTTGTGCAAGTGTGTTAGGAAGGGTTAGTGAGTTGCGATTGACACCTCCTTTGCTTCCCTTATTCCTGATATCTGTAAAAATGTAACAGTGAGCCAATGCAAGTCATAAGCTAAAACAAATGTATACTTATAAAGTTAACCCAAATCTATTAGGTTTAATTCAGACTCAATCTACTGATTCTAAGGGTAATTAATAAAATGACTCCCACCTGTGGCTTGCATGACCAGCAGATTTACAAGCAGGGCTTAATGAGTAGAGCTCTACAAATAGTAGTGAAAACTGACCCTAAACCTTTTTTTTGCTTAAACATCAAGTCTCAATAACAATAATACATGTGCTTATAATAATAATAATTATGTTCTAATTAATTTAACAGAGCTGATTAAATGTGCATCACAATGACAGCGCACAATTGGCTTGCAGATTGTCCATGCCCTTCTTTTCTCATCATTGAATTATCAAAATAATATTATGGCCTAAAGAATTCCACCTTTTGACATCTCTGCCTGAGTTGTGTGCATGATTGCAATGCATGTCATTGGAACCTTAAGTTTAATTGCCTTAGCGCCCACTGGTCATAAGTTCAACTTCTGTTCAGGAGCTTTGAGACTTTTTTGTCCATGTGCCATTAGCTATCATTAATACATTCTGGTAAAATATGTCTTTCCTAGAACTAGAGCTTGTGCCTTCTTATCAGGTTTAAGTTTATCATTGTGCTCTAATGATAAAATATTAATTTTTGTGGGTTACTGCAGGTTCATTAAAGGTGAAGGGAAAAGTTCTTGTGTTTCTTTTTTCAGCCATTCCACCAATAATAATGAATCACTTAGATTCAAAGGCTTTTATGAAGGTGAGCAAGAGATTATTAATAGTTTTGTAATTTATGTACTTTTCTTGTGATTTCTATGGTCTAAGACAAATATGGAACATAATTATAGTAATAATCATCATCATCATCATCATCATCATCAATACGGAAGACAAGAACTGTTTTATCATCAACATCGCTATCCCTGGGGATTAAAAAAAGGAGGGCTCTGGTAATGGCCATAATAATTATTGTTGGCACCTAATTAGGTGTTAAATTAATATAAGGAGAAGAGGTGGAACCCCTGGTCATACTGGTTATATGTATGACCCGCTTCCTCAGGTTATTATAGCAGCAAAGATCAGCCTGTGAAGGTGGAAATAATAATGATAATAATAGTGATAATAGTAATAATAATAATAACAATAATAATATATTTTTTTTTTTGCTGCAGAGGTGGCCATTTTTAGCATCTCCAATGACAATACTATTAACTGGCCTGTGGTGAGTAAAGTAGTACATTATTTGCAGTAGTTGTGTAGAAATTGTGCAAAATGTAATTAATTGATCACTTAAATTAATCTTCCCTTTTTTAGGTGACAATGAAATTTAAATTACTTAGCAAAATAATGTATAGTTAACAACTATTTACCAAAGTGGAGGTGGCTAGTGGTGGATACTTACTGAGCCGCAAAGCGGTGATTTTAATATCCACCACTATAGCCACTGACACTGAGGTAAATAGTTGTTTTAGTAATACTAAAACAGTGAGATAATATAGCACAAAAAGGTGATTTAACTTAATTATTCCCTTGCAATGATTACAATTATAATTTCAGGCGCGAACCTGACGCAAATTGCTTGGGGGTCAGCTGAATAGCAAAGGATATTTGGAGTTTGAGTAGCCAATCGCAACATTCCTTCAACATTATCCACTGTTTTAGCACTAATTAATCACCTCTTACTAACCGAGTTTGAGGTCCATACTCTAAGTTACGGACCAAGTTTTTTCCCGTTGATTTATGGCCCAAGCGCGAAGCGCGCAAGCCATAAATGAATGGGAAAAAACGAGGATCCGTAACTTACAGTACGGACCGAGAAAACGAGGTTAGTAAGATATTTATTACGGTATATCTCTGAGGTTAACCCGTGCACGGGCAAGGAAACGAGTCAAAGTGAAGGGGAAGGTTCAACTGGCACAAAGAATGCCGTGCCAAAATCCCAAAAACTAAATCTTCTTGGCTGTTAAGTTTGAAATAGTTG
>NC_090887.1:25897724-25900224 GCF_036669925.1 Montipora capricornis | reverse complement strand
AACTGCTTCAATAGACTCAACAGAAGGATAATCCTGGCCGCTCTCAGAACTCCTCTCTGGCATTTCTGCATAATTTGCAAGACTTTTCTACATTCTCATCCTTGATGTTTGCCAGGGGTCCTAGATTTTGGTCTTTCTTCTCCTTCATTCAAAAACAAAAGGAAACCGATCCCTGATAAAATATACTATGGTACTGACGTCTTTTCCAACGATCTTGCACGCTCCAACGCCTTTTCTAAGTACTTTCAGTCCATCTACACATTGGTTGTAGCGATATTGCGGAGGAACTTGTTCCTTTGGATTCATTAACTGAGACTCTTGATCTGATTCAAGTATCTGTGAAAGAGGTGACGTGTCTCCTTTAATCCATTAATGTAAGCAAATTAGTCGGACTTGACGGTTTACCTAATATTATCTTAAAGGAGTGCGCGGACGTTTTGGCTCCTTCCTTAACAGCGTTTATCAACTTTGGGTTAAGCAATGGCTTGTGTCTTAGCAAGTGGAAGTACGCCAATATAACTCCAGCTCACAACGTGACAAACGTGATGACGTCTTCAACTACCGACCGATCTCACTGCTACCTGTTATATCTAAAATTCAGGAACATGTTGTTGCCAATACCTTCAGTATGCCTTCCAAAGTGGCAGATCATGTGTTGCCCAACTTCTTTTGGTGTACCAAGAAATTGGTAAACATTTGGACGCTGGATTAGAAACCGATTTGATATTATTGGATTTTGCTTAAGCATTCGACTCGGTTTGTCACAAAAAAGCTGCTACAAAAGCTAAAGTGGTTTGGTATCTGTGGCCCATTACTTGCATGGTTTGATAGTTACCTTAGCTGTCGCATGCAACGAGTTGTTATTAATGGTTCCTACTCCAACTGGAATCTTGTAAAATCGGGTTTTCCGCAAGGATCTTTGCTGGGGCCTACGTTATTTCTAATATACATCAATGACCTCCCGAATGTAATCATGCACTCTAAACTGGCGATGTTTGCCGATGACTCTAAGTGTTTTAGAGTAATAAAAGATGCTATTAGTGACTAAACGCTCTTTCAGAATGGTCTACGACGAATGAGATTTTCTTCTAACCCTCCAAATGCTTAAATCTAAAAATCTCAAGGAAAAGAAATAGCCCCGTCAGATGGTATCACCTTATGGGATCACAACTGGAAGTCGTCCAAACTGCTAAAGACCTTGGTGTTGTCATCACATACGACTTAAAGTGGTCTGATCACATCTCTGCCGTTGTTGTAAAGGCCAATCGAATGCTGGGATTCATAAAAAGGAACTGCGCTGGAGACCTCAACAAAGATGCACTAAGGCTGCTCTATGTATCGTTGGTTCGATCGAATCTGGGCTACGCTTCTCAACGCTGGGCCCCTCAATCTCCAACCCTGATGATTGAGGTCGAGAACATTCAAAGGAGAGCAACTCGTTTCATCTGTAAAAACTTTGAACTCCGGCTCCTATAAGGAGCGCCTACTTAAACTTAATCTATTGCCTATGAATTACTGCCTAGAATACTTAGATATTGTCTTTTTCTCAAAGTGTAAGCTAGTCTAATTAACTTAAATCTTGATGATTTAGTTGAATTTTGTACTGGGCGTTCCCGTCGTGGCTCGTAAGGTCTCCTTCTAAAAAATAATTTTGCTAGAACCTCCTTGTTTCGTGATTCGTAATTTGTACGCATTTCTAATTTGTGGAATGCAATTCCAGAGTATATTAAATCTGAAAGCTTGCTAGAATCATTTAAGAAGAAACTTTAGTCCTTTTTCTATAAAAAACTCACTATTGTTTTCAGCCAAGACGACCGTATTCGCTCTTACAAGTTAGTTGGTGTTAAGTGTCGTCGTCTGAACATATTTACTAGTTGTACATGTTGAAACGTTTCAACGTTTCTACCGTTCTCTATCCGTTTCATTATCATAATTTTTTTTGTATTTACAATATTTATGTAGTTTGTTTCTTATTAAGTTGTCTTTTTTTGTAGCAACATGTAGCAAGGAGTGCTTGTAAGTGGATGGCTTTGTATCTTTTCTCTTTTAGGGGTTGGGTCGGGTAATTTACCTAGTAGGGGACTTCGTGTCCCATTGTATAATTACCTGCTTTTGGGCGAATTCGTTAATTAAATTAAATTAATTAACCAGGATAACAGTTACTGCTGCATTGATTTTCGGGGTTTTTGAAAGGGCACGGCTGACTTTAGATCATGTTCCAAGGACGAATTCAGTAATGAAGACAGTGAGTCGCATGCATGTCAAGACGATTTGACATATTTAATATAAATTTGTCATATTTCTCGTTTGTTGTAATTTTTTATCTGTTTTTTGTCCGCAGTTTTGTTTCACCGAATAAAAGAAGTGAAAATATGATCTGGGGAAATGGCACTGTAATTGAAGTTTATCAGGATTAATGATTCTATCCAGAATTACTGACATCTTGTTGTCACTTCAAACTTCAGGAACTGAAAGAAGAAATTCTGCTTCCAACATTTCA
>NC_090887.1:25855224-25892724 GCF_036669925.1 Montipora capricornis | reverse complement strand
CAAAGCGTGGGAAAATGTGCATGCACTAGCCACGATTGCTTTTCGATGGTTGAAAAAGGGGCGCAAGAACTTTGAACCAATCACTGAGTGAAGTAATGCAAAACCAAAGCAATTCACTTATTACTTTTGACACTCATTGAAAACTGCTCTAAGCCACAAGGTAACTGTTATTATCTTATCCCTAGGCGTCTAGCAGTTGACCATGAAAATGTGCGGCCAGATATTGTAGTTCTTGGAAAAGCATTGGCAGGTGGTGTTTATCCAGTAAGTTGTGCTTTGGACTATTTTTCTGTTTGGACAAAGACTGAAACCCATAGGTAGTGTATTCAATCTGCTACATATTCCTTAAATCTGGCCTTTGAGGTCACTATTACCGTAATTTGCGGGCGATTACCTGCGGGTAATATGTTAATTTTTCTGCAAACAGTTCTTGGTGCGCGTAATGTGATAATTCTGGTATAGTTTTAAAACCGTAAGAGGGAAAAAATATAAAAGTCATGAATGAAACTGTTCCTAAAAACTGTATATTGCCTTATTTATCCCGCTTTAATTGTCTAACAAACTTAAATGCTCTGGTTGAAAACCAATGCAAATTGAAACAGGTCAACAAATATCGTTCGCAATCGCACGTTTATCATGCGTGTGATATTACTTTCCTACTTTGCTAATTTCACAGCTTCTTTCTTTGTTTCGTTGAAAATAAAATATTATTTGCTAACTGGAATAATAAACTCAAAACAAAAGAATAAAAATGTGAAACAGCAGGCTTTAAAGAACCTGATGCCGACATGTTCATTTCATGGCGCCACTGCTGCTGCATAATTAATGGCGAGCTTTAGCAACGACGATGGGAACGGCAACCAAAACGTCATCTAAAAACATAATTTCGCCTTATTGCAACCACTTCGAGACTATTCCAACTTTTTAATATGACAAGGTGTAGCAGTCCCTCAGGTATAAAACCATTATGAGCGGCACTTAATTTCGGGGAGAAAATTAAAATTTATCCTCAATTGTTGGCGTCCTCCATAAAACCTCAAACTTGGCTATTTCACATTGTTGTTTTGCTGACGTTGGCAAAGAAATGGACAAAAGTGAAAAACGCATGTGCAGAGCGTGCCAAGCTATTGCCTAGACTAAATATGCAAATTTGTGATATTCTCGTTGCCGTCGCCGTTGTCGTTGCTAAAGCTCCCTAATAAGAGGTGATTGTCGGCACAAGTGTAAACAAACATACACGGACAAAATTTTAAAACACCAGAACATTCGGCGCATCAGTAAAATATTCCTAGCAAGCACTGCCTTGAGGTAGAGAGTATTTTCCTGTTTCAAGTGATTTCTTAGAGTCAATAGATCCTGAAATATCGAATTTTTTTTAGAACAGATTTTTACAATGGAATATCAAAAACAATAGGTGTGAAAACTTACCAATTTCACACTAAAGGATATTTTGTTAACAAAAACAATGGTTGAAGTTTTTATTTGATTCAAAACGTTATAAAAAGGTAATTGACTGAATGAGAAATACACCCTTCAATCATTTACGATAAGTGTAGCCACGAACAATTATTTTGGCAGATTCAAAATGCCCGGTGTTAAACATGGACGTCAGAGTTTTACTTTTGAGTGTAAGCTCAAAGTTATCGTTCATGCAGATAACTTTGTGAGTTCACGAATTTCTTTTGTTTTTGGGTGCGGGTTATCTGCTAGTGTGGGTAATCTGTTGAAAATTTTTTCTTGTCATTGCAAACAATGACTGATGCGGGTAATCTACCGCGCAGGTAATCACCCGGAAATTACGGTAGGATGCACCGTGTGTGTTCAGCGACCTTTAAAGCTATGCTGGGTGCACTGGGGACAGCTATGATTAAGATGTCAGAGGGTAGGGGCCAGACGAACTGATCCCTTACATGCTTTATTACAAAATGTCCCATTTTCCACTAGGTACGAGAAAGATAGTTAAAATGCAATTGTTTAGTAGGATGTATGACTCTGCAACCTACAGAATGAAGGCCAGACATTGCAGCCATGCATTTAGAAACCTTTTAAACACACTTTTAACACAGACAAAGTCAATTCTTCAATCTGTGTAATCAAATTTTTATCATATCTCAGTCCTACTCTGTCTTCACATTTTAATGTCTATCTAGAAAAACCTTGTCCTTTTGAAAATTAGGCAAGAAGGTGAAGTGTTTAGTTAACAAAAATACATTTTTTTAGGTCTCAGCAGTTCTTTGTGACGATGAAGTTATGCTTACTATCAAACCCGGACAGGTATTGAATTAATCACATTTCTTTTACTACGATTCTCAGTTGAGTATGACACTAGGGAAGTTTGGTGACAAAGTTTCATTGTTAAAGTTACCATGTTGTCAAGGGCAACTTGCTTCGTTTCCAAGGGTAACTTTCAGGGTTTGACGTCATTTAACTGGTAATGGTCGCCAAATTGAATTTAACTGTTACCATTTGTAGATTTTGGCGGGTTCATCGCTCGCTCGTGACGTCAAGGCCCTAAAAGTTACTCTTGGAAACGAAGGAAGTTGCCCTTGACAACATGATAACTTTAATGCTGAAACTTTGTCACTAAACTTCCCTGGTGTCATACGTTACTGAGAATCGTAGTAACTGCATTTTTTTACTTTCTACTATTGCAAAACCAATATGACTTCATTTTGGTAGTCATACCAGTTTGAAATTCTCAGAACAGGAAGAAAGGTTTTAGAGGTATTTTGTAAATCAACACAAAACAAATGTCAACAGAGAAATATAAAAAACTCCTACTGAAATGAAAGATGTGCAGGTATCATACAGCAATGCTCAAAAGTAAGTTACCAGTCTGGTCTTGTTTCTTGTCTTGCAAGAATCACTGAAGCAGCAAGATTGGCATAAATTTTGATAAAAGTCCAACGGCTACACTGGTCAACGTTTGCAAATTTGAACAAAACAATGCTCTTGTTGAGTGTGATCAAACATGAATCAAAATTTCAATACTGTTAAAACCGAAAAAGAAATCATGCCAATAGCCCACTTTCGATATATTAAAATTCATTCCTAATCAAAAGACATATTCTCGAGGCTCTGGGGAATCAACTCATGTAAATCCTTGTATTTTCCCAGAGCCTCGGGATGATGCCTTTTGTTTAGAACTGAATTTTAATCTACCGAAAGTGGGCTATTGAGTAACGTTTCATTTTTTACTAGAATTGTTGAATCGCCATGTGAAATAAAGTGAATTCAGATAGTTTGTGCCCAGCTCTTTTGCCCACAGTTTTTGCTCACACTTGAAGGTGGTGACTCACTTTTGAGTGGTACTGTATGTGTAGGTACCACCCCCAAGTCAATAGAAAATTCTAATGACTTTTTAATTTCCAGCATGGGTCAACATATGGAGGCAATCCACTTGGTTGTAAAGTTGCTATCACTGCTTTGAAGGTAGGCAGAAGTCATATCTTAACCCATTCACCCCTAAAGCAGCCCCAGTTGGCGAGCAAAATCGTCTGGTGTTAGACAGTAAAATCTGTAAAGCCTGCTTTTCACTAGTGATGCAAGCACAAGAGATTCGAGTCAAGTGAAAACTAACCATAACACAACGCAGAGACAAAGATTCACTAGTTCTCTGTTCGTTCTTACAGTGCAGCACTGTGATTGGAATCTGGTATGGGTCTTTTCATTGTATGAACATCACAGCTTGCATTGTGCAAGTGTCCTGTTTTCACACAACGCAAGCGGACGCAAGAGCCTTTGTCTAAAGCATTGTGCAAAACAGCACGCTAAAAGTGTGATGTGATGTGTGTGCCAAAAGACTTGTGAACAATGTTGCATGGTACATGGTACACCATGGTACGAAACCACTGGAACAGATTTGAGTATTTGAGAAAGGAAACGTTAAGATGAGAAAAATGTTAACCTAGTGGACATGGCTGCCATGACATTTTACTCACTAGCGTGCCATTTTGCCTGATAGTGTGTCATTTCACCTGGCAGCGAACTCGGCAATCTTTATAGTTAAATAGGATACGCTTGCAATCTCGAGATTGCATGCCTGAGTTTGCCCGATTATAAGTGCTATGCCTTGCGGATTGGGTTCTGAGGTACACTCGGCATTTCTTCGGGCCGTCGAGTTACAGTCTTCGGATTGCCGTCAGACACCGAGCGCCACCTAACGAATGCTCGGCTAATCACATGGCAGAAAAAACCATAATATTCGTTTCTTTGAGCTGTGGCGGATTTGTGTAGTGGTGGATTTTCCTCTTGATTTTCCTGTTTAAGTATCATTATGAATCGACTTAGATATATTATTGAAAGTTGTCAGAGCCTTCAAACTGTTGTTCTCTGGTTGAGAAACATTTTGCTTCAGATTCTTTGCATTGTCGGTCGAGTTTGGAATGAAGGCAGTCGCATGTTATGTCAATGGCTACCATCACCATCAACTACTACAAGGCATTTGGTCTTACAAAATCTCCCCTCTTTGGGGCTGCCTGCATTGATCAGGTCTCCTCCTACTCGAGCTTTTCCCTTCTCATCGAGACCGACTAGTTAGTTAATCTGGCGTCAGTGCCGAGGAGGCAAGCCCTAATAAGAACCTTTTTCCTTCCTCGGTCAAGTGAACCAAGCTCACTGTCATGAACTCCTACTTTTAGTTATAAACCTTCTACTTTCAGATTTGACAGCCCTGCATTTTCACTGTGAAATAATTGAGCATGTAGTTGTGTCACTAGTGAAAACCAGGCTTGTGTCTCCCTTCCAAGAGTGAAAGGGTTGAAACTAAACTATACCATTTTGCACCACAAGCTTTGGAGTGAGAGTTGACAAGAAAGAAAAATTAGCCATCTTGTTCGCAAACTGGGCAACTTTATTCTGGCCCAATGTGTTAGTATTAACCTATTGACTCCTGAACTACTCACCACTGACTAGTAAAATCATCTGGCAATTAGTCAGTGGGTTAACAAGGTTGCTGAGTTCAAATTGCAAACATCTCATTGGAAAAGCCTGTAATAATAAAGCGATGCTCAAATGGCAAAATTTTGCTTAACAGATTCACTTCTTTTTATAAAAATTCCTTATCTTTGGGGCTTTGAAGCAATACTGGACTTTGAAATTGGCTGATTTTGTCAAAGGAGGTTGATTGAACCATAATACCTTTTTGTCAAAAACTTGGTGACTGTGTGTGAGAATGGATCTTTAGGGAGTGACAAATCTTTTTGCAGTTGAGATTTTAGACCATTTTTTAGAATGTGTTGGCCTTTCTTTGGGTATGAAGCTATGAGGTAACGATGTAACTAAGCAGCTGCATTTTGTAGAAGTTATGGTGTTTTGGGGAACCTTTGTTTTTCATAGGTTCTTGAGGAAGAGAAACTGGCTGAACGTGCTGCCGTACTTGGAGAAATGATGCTTCCTGAGCTGAAGAAGCTTAATCCATCTGTTGTGAAGACTGTCAGGGGAAGAGGACTTATGAATGCCATTGAAATCCATCACACGAAGGGTGAGCTTTAAAAACACTTGCAGCTGCTCTCCAATGGAATCTTCTGAGCCTAGTCTGTTTAGTACTTTTTATAGAGTTTTATTGAAAGGTCTTGCTCTGTGCAAGCACCATGGGAAAGAAAATATGGTACCTCATCTGTTTGAGAATTGGTTTTGGTTACCATACAATGTATGCCAATGTGACCAGTATCACGTGACCATATCGTAGGCTCAAGTTTAGAGCTCGTCAAAGTCAGCTGTTTTTTGAAGTTTAATGCTGACCAGGTAGTGGGTCTCGATTGGATTGCAGGCTGAAGCCAGGTTAACTTATGGTTTGGGGGAAAAACAGAAAAATGTGGTGCAAGTTTCGACCGGATTGCGATGTGGCAACCCAGTTAGTTATAAATAACCCAGGAGCTCTGTGTTTAGACTTGGCTAAATTTATATAATTATATTGGAGTGAAATTTGGAACAAATAAAGAAGGATTTTAGGCAAATGGCTCTGTTTTATGGTGGAAGATTGATACTAGGGCATCTTGAAGCTTGAGTAAGGACCAAAAGGACAGTGTCATGTTTCAGTGGCATTGAAGACCTCTCAGCTTTGTTCTTCATTTTTCCCGTATAGATCCTGTGACAATGCTTCGTGGTGGAAGGGTTTCACTGAAAAAAATTATCATTTTCATGCCGGGGTGAAAGGACGTGACAGAAAATTTAAAATAGTCAGTTTGGATATCTTTTATGAAAAAGTCTATCAGCTTTTCCCTGTGTTTTAACCCATTACTCCTCAAGTGCCCTATGAGGCCCCTAGTGGTCAAGTAAAATTGTTGGGCATTAGACAGCAAAATCTCAGCAGTCAGTGGGTGAAATAACAGATGATGATATTATATTTATAGAAGGTGGTTGTGATGGTTATCAAGGCTGTTGCCTAAGAAAATTTTAAAGGGGCCCTCAAAGCTAAATGCTGAGAACTTAGGAGCCCAACATATGAAGTGAAAGGCGTTGCTGTGAAAAATTAAGGAGCCCACAGCTATTCTTTGGGAGCCCCAGGCTACCGGGCTCCTGTTAGGCAACAGCCTTGGTTATGCTTTATGTTCTTTAAATTTTTTTTTGCAGATTTTAATGCATGGAAAGTATGTTTAAAACTGAGGGACAATGGACTTCTTGCAAAACCAACTCATGATCACATCATTCGCTTTACTCCAACCCTTGTCGTCACAGAAGACCAACTTTGCGAAGCACTTGGAATAATCAAGGAGACTGTTGAGTCGTTTGCTTGAATTTTATTGCTGATTTGTTTTATAATGGTTTTTTAGCGTTAATTTTTATTTGCTGTTTTATCTACTGAAATAGGAAAGCGTAGCTATTGCTGCCTACTTGAATTTATCTGAATAACCAACTGCTCGCAGGGTATTGGTTTGGAAGAACTTAACTAAATCTCGCATTCTTGATTTCGGCCTTCAAGATCCTCTTTACTTGATAAGTTTCCAAGAATACTTCACTCTTGAAACTAACCTTTAGTAACAATGATTGTTGCATTCAGTTACTTCTTTGTTGCCCAGTGTAGGGTTAGAAGGAATAATAATTTATGCATTGAGTTGTAAGTTCTTAATAATGCATGCAAGCCGGGATTCTATTTATACAGTAGTAGGCTGTTTATCTTGCACAGTGTCCCTTGGCACTCCATCTGTGATGTTTTCAAGTTGTCTGCCACTGCACGGGGTGGGTACTGAGTACATTTTTGACGTAAACAGACATCTCTCTGACAAGTTATTTTTGTTGATCAATTATTGTTTTAGTTGTAGTTAACATTATTTGGACATTTCAAAATCATATACGAAGCACCCTTATTTCCTTGGCATAAGAACCTTAAAAAGTGTTTTTCGTTTTTGTTTTTGTTTGATTTTTCAGTCTTTGATTTGATTTGTGTGGTTCTTAGCTATTGTAGGGTTTTATGCCGAGGAAGAAGTGATGTTAAGGTAAGAGAAATTAAGCATTGTGTTTACGTGGAAAAGCAAACACGGAACAGTGGACTACTGCTTGTCATTTTCATTTTATTCTAACAAGTTTTTCTCTCCCTTTTGAAAAGTTACTTGATACCTGCTGCTAACAGGAAAGAAATGAACTCATATTGAACGTTTCTTTCATTTTGGCCAAACGCAAATTTTAGTCCGACGTTTGCAGTAAACGTGATGCTTAATATCTCTTTAGTAACTTTTCGGAGTAAACTCTTGTGACACTCTCAGGACTGAAAGGGTTAATTTATACTGAAAAAATTATTGACAAGTTTATCCACAATCGTACTAACGCAATATTGGACTGATACTATTAGACTGGTACTAACTGATCACTATTGGACTGATACTAACGCAATATTGGACTGATAGTAACAGTAATAATGATAATAATAATAATACAGTAACTATCTTCATTAATGTTGATCTCTCGGCTGTTGCTGATTGGAGCTGTCACATAATGGAGATGAAGAAGAAGAAAGAAGAAGAAGAAACTCTTTGTGGTTGATAGCTAGCACCAGTTATCCCCAAGGAACCAATTTTTTCATTGTTTAATTTTTTTTTGTGACCACAAAGACAGTATGACCATTTAACACTAGTTTATCTTTTTGTGGCTATGACAATGTTTCGAGAAATAGTCTGTCCTTAGCCAAGTTACAGTACACAACAAGATTTGACAGACGGAACTGGACAGACGCGTTTTTTTCTTTTTTTCGGGAAATTAGCAGTCGGCTAGAAAACACAAGAAAACCTTAGTCATTAAGCATTATATCAGTAATTTTAGGCTTTCGAGAAGGCATGAACACTTGACAGCGGTTCTCAAGTCTCTAGTTAGATCATTGTTCTCTAAATCTAGTTCTGGAACGTTTGCTTAGCTGGGAGAAGTTAAACAAAGTGAGCTACTTGGGAAAAAGCTTAAAGATATAAAGGCAGACTCTGTAAGTGACATAGACCTTATTCATAAATGGCAGTCACATTTATAATTCTTTTGTCCACGTGCAAATTAGCCTACCAAGCCTCATTTTAGAGCAAGAATTCTTTTCAATTCACTTTATGGTATCGAGGCTTGGTAGGCTAATTTGCACTTCGACAAAAAAATTATAAATTGGCCACCATTTATGAATACGGTCTATTAGTGGTTGTGTTGAAGCTGTGGGTTGAAAGGTCTGTATTACCTCAGTGACACCATTAATGATATGTTACTCTCACCTAACCCTTCTAACCACTAATATAAATAAAAAATAATTTAATGAAGCACATTCTTCACTAGTGTGTGATCTCTCAGCTTAGGTTGGTGGCAGTGTCCCTTGGTGAAGTCTTATTGGCCGTTGACTTAAGACGTTGAAAAAGACCTTGTGGTTGACAGCCGTAAGTAGCTGTCCCCTTGGAGCTTTTTTTTTTTTTTAAGTTTATCAATGACATTGGGTGACTGTTTAGGACTTTGACTGTGTGACGTTACAGGAGGTCGACAGGAATAAGCCAACAAAGTAATTTGACAGGCCAGGAATTCACTGATTTTAGGTCATTGGGTACTGGTTTGTTGACAAGAAGAAATCAGACTGACATCACAACGTGATTTTATTTTTATTTTTATTGCACTACTTAAGTGCACTCATTAAATTTAATTGCTAACCACGCTAGTTATGCAATAGCTACTGTTAAAAAGTTCTTTGACTTGCCATTGTAAAATACCAAGTCAGATCTCCGAGTCATAATTTTATTGTAAATCACATAGTTTGAATTGCTAAGAAAAGTGTGGCAATCACCAAAGACACCTCCTCACTGATGGTGGTCTGTCATGATGCGAGTTATCTCATGGTGATGAGAACTAATTAAGAATTCTTTGTGGTGAATCTTTATTACTGGGAGTTGTTTCCCATAGAGCCCCCTTTTTTCCATATAGTTTCTAACTGTGGACTTTGAGAATACCGTTGTTTCTCTGAACCAACAAGAAAAATCAGTCATGGTTATTTTTAAGAAGAACCATGTTTCATTATTAAAATCGGCGAGTTTATAGCGATTCAAGACTTCTTTATCAAGACAAGTGTTTGCTGCTTTTGTGTTAGCACCCCCTCATTACAACTTTGAGCTTTCACACACAAAATAACCTGACCAAAAGGTTAAGCTAATAATTTAAAGTTGGACAGACGATAATGGGCCTTTGGGCCCAGTGACAGAGAAAACTGTATGATGGCGCTGGCCACAATATATCCAGTGTGCCTGCCATCGCAAGAGGAGGATGATGATGATGATGATGATGAAGATGATGATGATAGAAGTATCCATGTTGGTTGATGACTGCACATCCCATAGGAACTTCACTTCTCTTGTCCCCTACTCATAAATCGGCAGATTGTTTGAGGTTTTGGGTATCAAGAAATTACTGAAAACAGACTGAACAAGACGGGACGATATGACAAAACCATTGCTTGGATCCTTGTGTGCAAGTGTAGTTGTGTTTTCCATGTTTTGTCACAACAAATTAGGCTTTGTTCGTAATCGTGTTTGCTTGCTCTTGGGTACAGTTACAGCTGTGGTGATTTTGCTCGTTGTTTCTTGTTATTTGTGTTGTTGTCTTAGTGACAACAGATTTCAGAGTAACTTATCGTAACTTGTTTTAAGACTATTGTTGTTGGATGAAAGGCTGGTCTGACTTTTGATTGGTCACGTTTGTCCGATGTAAACGGAAATCGACTAAAAGGGAATCCAGAGGGGAATCTTGTTTTTTGTTTTATAGTTCCGTGCTAGCTCCCACCTCAAGATGGTGGTTGCAGCTGGCAGGTGGTATCCGTCAAGGCTCCATGCAATTCCACTGGTTGATGGTAGTAAACTTTAACCCGTTTCCTGTCCCAGTGGTGTTTAATGTTATTATATCATTTCATTTAGTGTATTTTGCTATAAAGTGTCTTTCAAGGTGTATCTAATGGATCCAAGCCATATGGAAACTGTAAAGCTGTTGCTTTTATCCAAGTACAGTAGTGTTTGACAATTTAAAAAGTTCTGATTTTGTTTTAAAATTTACAAATGAACATCTCTTTTTACCTTATTATTCTGAGCTCGGTAAAGCATCTTTTTGAAGTCGTTTCCCAAGATCTTTGTTTATGATACCTTAAATAAAGTATGTATGTATGTATGTATCTTCGACGATACCAAGTTTGTTTACAGAACCTCGTTCCCAGGGTCTCAGCTTTGCGACAATAGAGGCAGAGAAGAGAGACCCTGGGAACGAGGTTGAGGTTCACACTGACAAGCGAATACATTTTTTGAAATAAAGCAATTCCAGTCTTGGGTAAAAGCAATGGTAAACTGCTAACAAAAACGTGACAGCTGTTAAAAGCGTTCCAGCGGGAAGACTGAATTTGCAGGGTGATTCGCAATTCCGATGGCCACGTGACGACGACATGGACAACGAAAGACCGTTTTGACCAGAAAATCGCCAAGAGCAACGTTGGTTGAAGACATGGATTCTTTTGAGAATTGAACTACAAGGATAAAGGGAAAAACCAGATCAGCAGGTGCAATCAATTTGAGACTCAAGTTGGAGAAAGTGTTTCAAAAAGTGGAATCTCAGCAAAGGAGGAGTTTGGTAAAAAGCTTCAATTTGTTCTTGGACTTAGAGACTGTTTCTTTGACGGTACGACATTTTACACAATAAAAAAAATGAGATAAAGGTTAAAAGCCTCCACATTAGGGAGTTTGAGAGGTCGAAACGACTACATCGGCAAGAAAGCTCCTTTAAATATAACTTTGAGTTATCTTGGTACTTGACGAGTACTACATTTCGTTCTTGTGGTACTATATGGGCTGGTCCGCGCTGACGAAGGGCTAGCGCTCGAAACGTCAATTACGAAATCTTTCTTACGGTGGTGTAAATTAACCATTATGTCGTTTGATGAAGCCAAATTTTACGATTATTGATTATGGTTGTCGATGTAGCACCCTTTTTTTATCTTCTTCTCAAATTCCGTAATGGCAACTTTTCAACGACCGAGACAAACTGACAGACGGGTGAAGGCACATCCTCGGAGACCCAGGGGCAGTCATGCAGTCGGAGCAGGACTCCCCTGGGTCTCTGTGGATGGTTAGGACATTGACGTATTCAACAAAATGAGAAGTGACATTACGGTTAACAAGGAGGCAGGGGGGGGGGGGGGGGGTTGAGCTAGGGGGCTACAATCGTGTCAGCTTTTCGAAGCGAGACAGCAGTAGCAGCAACAACAACAGCAGCAGCAACAATTTCATTACCACTAAACAAGATGTGATGTTGGAGGGCAACATCCATTACATCTTGTTACATAAAACGAAGACGCACAGACAACTCGACAAGTGCTGTGTCTCCGGGCTTCGGCGTGTGGTCGGGCACAGAAACTTAAGGTGGCTATTTAACAGGAAAAGAATCAACTGGACAGATTAATGCAGGAACACGATGTATATGCATTAGACAGCAATCAAGATACAACTGTGAAGACGGAATACCACGTTAAAAAAAAAACTAATAGCGAGTAATGTTGACGAGATAAAAAGGATGGACAAAACGATACTGTTTAGAGGGTTAAAATCCATTAACAAGTTAAACACACAATCTACACTTGGACTTGTCATAGTGTACCAATTAAGAAGGGGTGATAATGCTAAAGCAGCAAACTAGAAATATCCGGAAAAGAAGAATTTACTGAACAGAGACAAAGCAACAATCTTCTTAGTCACCGTGCTTTAATATGTGAAAAAAAGTCCTTAATTAACTTATTGTGCGTGTTTTACAATGGCAAAGTTATTAAACAGACCTAAACAATCAACCAGTGTCAACACACTTTTGATAATTTTTGGAGGGTTCCGAATTTTATTTAGTACACTTGACTACGTTGCTGTCAAACTGTTAAAGAATTACTTTTGTATAACGTCTAGTTGTATTTTGCTCCTCCACGGTGTGAACCTGTGAAACTCTCGGATGAAACAACAGAAACAGTCCTCACACGATTCGTCGAGAACAAAGTATTTTCATGGGTCTTTCACTGAGGAAAAATCCCTAGATTTGCTTCTGTGTAACAAGGAAGTCACTGGAAAATGAGGTTAAGTTGATACATAAATAGGACTGCTCATTTGTCTGTTGGAGTGAAGGTGAATTAAATGAGTGGCCATTTTTGCACACCTTCAATACAGGCAAATAATCAGTCGACAGTAAGCCTTACAGTGCGACGCGCCTTACCGTGGCCACCTAACAAAGTTTTTTTTAAAATTCGTGGGTGTGCGAATTTGATTGACAGTCACGCCTTCTTACAAAGTTCGTACGGTTGTAAGTTGAACACCGTTGCATGGGTTGTTGAGTTGACGTACTTGCAGGTAGTTGTCAAATGTGGAAGTTCGTTGGGTGGCCACGGTAAGGCGCGTTGCACTGTAGTCCAGCGAGTGAGATAAGTGTTAAACCTGCAGCACTGATATCGGTGTCCTCGAAATATCACGGGAATACGTGATTTAGTTTGTTTTTAGTTTGTGTAACGCAAAAGTATGTTAACGCAAATACAATGAAAGGCTTGTTGAATCATTTGAGAATGTGTTTATTTTTTCGTCAGTACTTAAACCTTGTGAACTAAAACTAAACTTATCGTGATGACATAGATAAGTTTTCAAAATCGACTGTTAGCAGGAGTAAGTCGTGATTTTCCTTGACATTAAGTGTCCTACGTCTCTGGCGTGGCAGTACAAAGGTGCCTTACTTTTAGGGGACATCACAAATCAAATGAAATCGAATTATACAAGAAATGTTGGTTAATGATGAAGCTTTAGACTCGGCAACGCGGCGGGACACCTTGTAACAACTCTGCTTCCGTCTTGGCTGGAGGTGTTTGAAATTTTGAAATTTTCGTTTCGAGAAAATTCCGGTTTTCGTTCTTTGAAACAAAAATACAGTCAGTTGTGTAGAAGGAAACATACTTGAAAATATCAGGAAAGCGTAGGTCCTTCGGGCGAGTGTAGCCTGAACAGGAGTGTTGTTTGTTACTGACTGGCCGACAGTGCGAATGTTGTGTTTCGTGATAGTCCTTTTTTTTCTGTCTACGCTAGGAATTAAACGACCTCGGTTTGGAGACAAGAACAGCATTCCAAAGGACTCGACCCTTTAATAATCTTGATAAAGCCCGCTTTGCATCCTGCGGTAATATTCACAACACCCGATGTTCCCAAATCGTGTACCCATCCTAAACAATCCCAAATTGGGCTCAAATGAAGTGTGCACGAAAAAAAATCCTTTTTTTTTGTGGTACTTCTTAACACAGAAGATACCTCCTCGCCCTCTGGACGGTCTTTTTTCCACGTAATCTCTTCGAGTTTTATTGAAAAACCAAGGTACGGTGTCCACAGTGTTGTGGTGGGGGAAGCGAGTGGGTGTTGCAAATGCTGTTAACAATAAATCAGCAGGGGCTTAGACTTACACATTAGGGACAGGGTTCGTACGCGGCTTGGAGACACTTGAAAACCCTTGAATTTTGAGAGTACATTTTGAAGGCCTTGAAAGTCCTTGAAAATCTCTGCTCTTCATTCCTGGTCCTTGAAAGTCCTTGAATTTTTTCTGACCCGCATAACTTCAGTAAAAATAATCAGCCCCTCAAGTCATGTCATTACAAACGACATTACAAACGCGACGAGCTGTAGGGTCGAGAATGGTTACCAGTGCCTTTGCATTATTTTCACGCATCTACGTTACGGAAAATGAGCAAGAATTTTACTGTCAGACTATTTCCATGGGTAAATTCTTCGACGTAAATAAAAGAGGTCCTTGAAATTTCAAAATTTGGCCCTTGAAAAGTCCTTGTATTTTTGGTCTGAAAAAGTGTACGAACCCTGTAGGGAGCTTTAGCAACGACAACGGCGACGGCAACGAAACGTTACACATTTGCATATTCAGTGGGCAAAAACAATAGCTTTGCACGCCCTGCACGTGCTTTTTTCATTTTTGTCCATTTCTTTGCCGTCATCTCCTAAATGACGACGTGAAATGACCAAATTCAAGGTTTTGTGGAGGACGTTAGCACATGACGATGAATTTTCAGTTCTCTCTCTACGCTTCCAACCCACTCGTACCAGTTTAATTCCTCACCAGTTACTACACATTTTTAACGCGAAACGACATGAAATAGTTTCGCAGTGATATAAATAACGCGAACTCGTATTTTTAAACGAAGTCCTCGTAGCCGTCGTCGTCCTCGTTTCGTAAGCTCCCTATTATGTCAAGGAGGACCCTGTCGGAATCTGGAATTTCTGCCCAGTAGAGGGGGTCGGAATCGGAGTCTTTTGTTATATTCAAAAACGGACCTGTCGGAATCAATCTTCAAAGTAAAAGGGACCTGTTGGAATCCAACTTCAGAGGAAAAAGAGACCTGTCGGAATCATGCCTTCCATAGGGGGTGGGGGGTGTAGATAAAAAATGGAATGTCCCATTGTAGGGAGCTCCCAAATGCCTTGATAGCTCAGACGAATAGAGCAAGTGAGATGCAGCGAAATGTTCAAGTCTGGATTTCTTCAGGCTTATTCCGCAACTGCTCAATTATATGTACATAGAAGCAATTCAATGTTAACTCTCATTGTACCTGGAGAAGGCTGGTTTGGCCAGCCAAATATAGTACACCACTAAGATCAAATCTACGTTGTATCGGCTCTTGCTTAAGTTTCTCAATTAGTAGCTTCATCTTTGAGACGGATCTACGTGCTCCGCCGTTCCAAACATATGAAATTTCATATATTCTTTCTGTCAACCATCTATTAAAGTTTATAACTGTAGACATACAAAATGAAAGAAACGTATAATATATTTGAAGTGCAGGTTACACACCGTAAAATTTAGAAGTGAATCCTCGCACTAAACTGGACAATTTAAGCAATATAAATGTCTCTTATAGATACATGAAAAATTCTCATACTATCATGGTGCAAGCATCGAGCATAATGCCGAAATAATAGTCATGTTTTGGAGCATAAAAGTTGATAAAAATATCCTGCTAATAAAAACGACAAAATAATGTGGTTAAAAATGTCCTGTCAATTGTGGACTTTGTGGCTGCTTTATGCATTTATTTGACTTTGTTCAAGCTCTGGCTACATACTTTATGCCTGGCTACCCAGGCCTGTAAGTTTGAGAGTGCAACATGAAACAATTATTATGTTAGCCCCTATTTTGTCTTTGTTTTTTTCTGCGCAAAATTCACCCAGCATCTTTGGGCATAATGCTAGGGCACGAGCATAATTTCGAGCATAACATCGGAGTGACGCTCAAAAGCATAATGCTCATATTTTCGAGCATAATTTATCTAACCCTAATTGAGCCCAACAAATTGACCTCGCGCTGCCAACAGCTCAGTTGGAAGATTCATGGGTTAGAATCCCGTTGAAGCCTGGTCTGCCACCGGAATTTTCAGGTGTTTGTAAGAGATAGTCCGGTTCAGTGCGGGAATGACTACATTTCGTTTGTAGACATACTCCACAATAACTTAATTAAAACCCTTTGGCTACTAAAGACTTGGCCGAAAAACACGTTTTAAAGCTAGTCGAGGGTTTTTTTGGTCACTGTCGCGCTGTTTTACAGCTAAATCTCACCAAAAACCCGTTTACAGGTTGTACACTCCGTGGTCTTTTAATGGAGGGGCAAAACAAACGGTTGCAAAGTTCGGGCATGCGCGATGGGTTGAAAAGTAGTACAACACTTTCGCTTTGTCTCCCTGTCTCTCTTTTCGCTTTGTTTGCCTCTCTTTTTTTTTAACTTGCTGGGCATTTAGTAGGCTTGATTTTGGTGGGAAGAGTTTGTGGGAAACGTTTCATCATCTTAGAATGAAATGCTCAAAAAGGTAGGTGGGCCATGGAGCAAGATTTTCACGGAGATTTTTCAGGTCAATATTTATTTACATGGTTTTTTGGCTCTAACTCCAGTTGCCTTGACTGAATTGTGCTCATTCTGGTATAGTTTGAAAGATCTCTTCTCCCTGCACAAGTTAGTGGACAAAGCTGTTTTTGACCGTTAAAAGTGATGACGTCACAAGTGGTACAAAGGAAGGTGGATTTACCTGGACACATTTGGCCAGATCGTAATCAAAGGCTAACCATAGTCGGCATTCTGCAAAATACTTATTTCCCTTGGTTGCCAATGACGACCAAACATAAGTGATGACAAGTTGTCACGAAGAGATTTTTATTGAGATTGTGATCACCAAAACCTTGAATGTAGAAAAATTTGTGAATGGTAAACTTAAGTTGCTGACCAAAAGGATTTTATACTGACAAATGTAAGCGAAATTTAAAATTCCGCTGGGCAAATTCTAGTGCAGGTAGGATCCTCCAATTTTGTCAATAAAATCCTTTGGTTAGCAATTAAAGTTTACCATTCACAAATTTTCCTATATTTAGGGTTTTCTCAAGTTATTTTAACGCAGATTCCCATAGAAACACTGTTATTTCGGACACGCTTGCCAAGTACCCGTCAAGATGGCTTCCAAAACCGTGATAAGGCCTATATAAAAATTCGACTTGGAAACTGGTCCATCGACCAGTTTCCAAGTCGAATTAATCAAAGCAAAAAAAGTCCATCTGCCTCGATAAAGCCTAAGGCTATTACAAGTGCCATTCGTTAGTTTTTGTGTCAGTAATGATTAGCATTCTTTGTTTGTGTATAATTTGTTTTTTATCTGTCACCCAGCAGAAAACAGCGGAGTGGGAATTAGATCCAAGACAGATAACGAAGAAAGGCTCTCGCAGTTTTTACTTCAGGAGGGAAGCTTTCGCTACAGACACAACTCCTGGGGGCGCTTCAAGAGGTTAACCAACTCTTAACAATACCGCTTGTTTACTTTCTGTCAAAGCACTTTTCTTGACAACAGAGGCTTGCAAATTATGCAGCATAAATTACCAACTTCATAAGTGAGTGACCACGGCGTCATTCATGTGTCTTGTGGCCATGTCCGTGCCTGATTATGGATGTTGGTTAGGATTTTGGCAATTTCTTGACGGTCGGTGATAAAATAAATACGCTGCAAGAACAAACGTGCAAGGACCTTTAAAATGGCGCAACCCGTGGCTTCAGAGCGCAAAGAACAGCTGAAGGAATTTCAACGAAATGCTCATCGTTTACTGTCGGAGGACGATCGCAATTATTTACACTACACTTTAAAGGAATACCAAACTTACAAATCGGTGGAAAACCTTGTGGCTGCTCTGAAATCGTGCTTGGACAACCCCAGAAAGCTGGATCTCCTTGCCGACATTCGTAATCTCATTCCATCGGCGCATTTAAACAAGTTCGATAGTTTAGCACCGTACAGCGAAATGGCACATCCTTTCAAACCACCAAACCAAAGTACAAAACGCAAGACTCAAAGTTTACCTCAGAGCTTTGATAATACCGAGCTTCGAAGTTTGGCCAGAGGGTCTTCGCCGACTCCTTTAAAATGTATAACTTTAACGAGAACTTCATCGGAAGAGGGTCTCGGATTCAAAATTAAAAGCGGTCGGGAAAGCGATAGGCCGCTTTTAGTTTGTGAAGTGGATGAAGGTTCGTCTGCCGCCGAGCAAGGTCTTCTTCCAGGCGATCAATTAATTGAGGTGAATGGAGTAGATTTTGAGAAAATCACTAAAAGCTCAGCCGAAAAGTTATTGGGAAGTATGAATAAGTTGAAGGTGGTTGTCAAGTCCGCGGCGTCCCTGTCGGAGGTTGATTTAGCGAAGTCTTGGTAAGTCGATTACTTTACAAAGAAAAAAATTCAATGAGTTTCGTGGCTGTCGGACTGTAAACGTTACAGCAACAATTTAAGTTGTATTTTAATCTAACCTCAAAGGTTAGAGTTTGAAACGGATGTTTTAGAATTGTTTTATGAAGAAACAAATTCTCCAGCAAAGCGTGCCCAGGTGTTTATTTGGCTCGTGACTTCGCTTGAAACTAATTAAAACTTAAAAAATTCACGCGATATATATTATAATTGCGAATCGTTTTATTTTCTAAATCATAAATGAATTCTTTCTTTTACTCTTTTTCGCAAGTTGGCTCAGCGGGCCCGGTTTTCAGTGTTTTCTTGGTAATATTTGTGTACTCATATCACTTAAAAATATGGGACGTTGTTTGTGGAAAACGTTTAGGTTGTCAAACATTACTTCGATCTTGTATTGAGTTCACTGAATTAAGTGGATACTAACGCTCGTGTCCCACAGTATGACTGCTTTCCGTTGCACTTGGGAAGTCTCAAATGTAGCTATTTTATTAATGCACGTTGTATGGTTTAATTTCGTGTTTTCGTGAGTTGAATATAATTAACGAGGTGCTGGAAGCATTGATAGTGTGATGCAGAAACTATCGTATTCTAAAACGACTGAGTCCTGAACTTTTATGAAAGCACTGTGGATGATGAAAATTTTTTAGTGTTAGTGGAGGAAAATCTCTTATTTTATCGCCTACTCGTGTTCTTGGTTTTGGATGAGGGTTTTTTTAATTTGGCGTGCTTGACCTTTTGAGTTTTCATGCATACAAAATAGTCGCGTTCATTTTACACATGTTGACACGGAGACTCACTTTGATTCTTCCGCCATGATCGGTCATGGATGGCCCTGTTCAAAACACATGCTGAAAACTTCATCTTTTTAGTTAATCGTTGTCAGTGCCATCATTAATAATCATGTAGATTTTACAAGCTAAGGGTGCTTTCCTTTTGTCAGAACTGGCCGGCTAGACCCGTGAGTTTGCAAAGAAAATGCAACAATTTTGCATTCTTCTGGAGGAGTTTGAATTTGAAGGCATTGCGTAATTAAATCTTTCCAAAAGACTGGTCTGTCCAATCAGTTCTGTCAAAAATTGGCAACCGTCTTAAGGTAGTGAGTTTGCAAGCAATATATTATTCTCACGGCTGTGTCTTCATTCAAAACTTTTACAGGGGGCAGAGAAATGGGAAAATTGTTCATAACGGAATTGTGGAAAATGATAGTCTACAGGTACAGTCGATATAAATAATAAACAATGATAATTATTATTTTTATTTGAGGATTAGTTAATGTGATATAATAAAAACCAAGGTCAATGGAAATGGACCAGCCAAGGTCAAACCCCATTGACCACGGCTGATTCCAGTTTGGGAGACCTTGATTATTTAAGATATTTCAAAAATGCAAACTTAGTAATTTTATTAGACACTATCTATTTTAGAGGTGTCAAGTGAAAAAAGGCTGTCAAATAAATGAAGTATATTTATAAACAAAGTCTTATTAAGTGTACATAGGGGTGACCCCAAAACACTGACCCCCTGTCCATGGCCTACCACAACAGACTACCCGAAGGGACTACCCCAAAAATACTATTTCAAGTGAGTACTGTTGGTCGTAAGCAGCGTCACAAGTAGTGCTAAGCCTAAACATCCATTTTAAACAACGTTTGTCAACAGTTAATTTAAGTCTTAAAGCACCCATTTGAAAAAGGTTAGCTTTCAATAATTATTGCACCAGTTTCACTTCAGTTACATGAAGTAATCGGCCATCACAACAAAAAAAAGTGAAAGTGAACCTTTTAAAATTGGGTGCTTAGACTTAAATACTGTTGACCAACGCTGTTTAAAGTGGATGTTTAGGCTTAACACTAATTGTGACGCTGTTTTTGACCAATAGTATTCACTTGAAATAGTAGTCCATGGACCGGGGGGTCGGTGTTTTCAGGTATAAGGAACTTTGTTCTGGCACTGGAGCACTAATTGGGGACACTGTAAACTGAAATTAAGAGTTAATGCAAATCAAGTCAAACGTTGGTTTTTGAGGAGAGGGGAAACAGGAGTGCCCGGAGAAAACCTCTCGGTGCAGAGTAAGATAACCAACAAACTCAACCCACATATGATGCTGAGTCTGGGAATTCAACCTGGGCCACATTGGTGGGAGGCAAGTGCTCTCACCACTGTGCCATCCCTGCACCCCAAAGTATTTACAAGGAAAATGAAACAATACTTATTCAAAACTTTGGCATACTACAATGTACATTTTATCAGGATGTCACTGGAGTTTTGTATTTCACGCCAGCCGAAACTTACATGTAAGTGAGGAAGTAATACCCTTGTCTATGGAAATTCTGTACTTTTTGTAGATAGGTTTGTCCAATCACTTTTCTTTGAAATTTCTTGTACAATTTAGAGACTTGTCCTTTACACTACTGACAAACCTATATTTTGTTTCAACTTTGAGTCCCTTGACCAATGATGAAGAGTGTACTTACCTTACAGAATCAAGAATCTGTAGGTTGCTTGTTTCGCAGAATGTATATAAAATAACATCTGATGTCATGCTGGGTTGAATGGTGGTAGCAGCGTACACAAAAATTATCCATGGTAATGTCAGTGTGACCAAAACCTACAAGTTATCACCTTATGTATCATTGAAGTTGGCCTAAAGACTCCCTTCCCCCGTCATTGTTAAGGAGCTCATTTGCCAAACCTCTGGTGTCTTATTTTCACAGGCAAGCAGTGGCAGCGGAGGAAGTCTTACTCTTCAGCATTCTTCTCATTTACTGAACAGTGCTGATTCCAGAAAAGTCAATCTTGGACTGGAGTCAACACCAAATGGCTTCATTGGGTTTAACCTTCGAGGTGGAAGCGAGTATGGGCTAGGTTTATACGTTTCTGGGTAAGTAACAGAGTTCAACTGAAATTCACTTAAAGAGGCTGAATGAAAAATTTCTTATGAATAGACCATTTTGTTTAACTTAATAACTTAATAATATACATGCAAGAAGTTCAGCATGTTGATTAGCTGAGAGCAGTGTCGTCAATTACTAATCCCAAACAGAGTGCACAAGAGTGAAATTTTTGCAGATAGTTGAAATTAGTGTGATAGAGGTGAAATTTTTGCATGCATATCATTAACAAGTAATCACATGATTTTACTTGGGCAATTTGAAATTATTAAGCACTTGTAAGTTTTTTCGAAGACTACGAATTGCACTCGCCCCACAGGCTCATGAAATTTTTTTAGTCTTTGAAAGAATTTACTCGTGCAGTCATGCTTATTTAATCCAAATTGCACTTGAAATCATGTGATTATATACTAATAATTACCTATTAGAGGATTATTTTTAACAGGGCCTGAACAATTGATGGAAATCTATGATCAGAAAATCAATTGATCAATCGACGACAATCAATTACGGTTAATTAATTTTGATCGATTGGCATCAACCAATCGATAATCACACAAAAGTAGCCGCGGACTTTATTGAGTGTCATCGATTGGCATTCCTATTGGTAATCGATGTTATTTAATTGATCGATTCTCATCGATAATTAACTAAAACCTGTGCAATCGTTTATCCATTGATTATCAATTAATATCAGTTGATTCATTGATATCAATTGCCATCGATTGTTATTGATTGTCATTGATCATTGATTCCGTCGATTGTTCAGGCCCTGTTGTAATGATGAAAAACCAAGAAATCCATCTGAGCATTAGCTGGAGACAGTGGACCCACTCAGGGAAAGAAGACAATCCCTGATCCAGGTGGAAATTAAACCCATGAATATAGACTACCGTAGGTTCTTGGCAAAAGGCAAAATTGAAAAATCAGATCCCACGCAGCCCAATTCCAACATATGACCTCCGTAACACTGGTCACATGCTCTATCCATTGAGCTACTTTTATTCTTGGGGAGATTAAGGTAAACGTTGACTTTCTCTCTGGTTTGTACAATGTTGAGCCATATGCAAGATGTTTCAAAATCCAATCCAGATTGCACATACACTATATTAGACAAATATCTAAACTACAATGTACCCAGTGATTTACAAAGGTGTTTTAAAATTAATACACTGTATTATATGACGTTTCCTGTGAATCCTTAATGTTTTGCAACTTTACTGACAATGTTGCAGAGAAGATGGATAATTTTATTATAGTGATTTTGACTTTCTCTAGTGTTGATCCTGGTTCACTGGCGGAAAAAGCAGGCTTTAAAGTTGGTGACCAAATTATTGAAGTCAATGGAAAGAATTTTGAAAATCTGACGCATAATGAAGCTGTTGAGTTCATCAAATCCCAAAAATATATCATGGCAACTTTGAAGGTAATTTATAAGTCCATAAGTGCTGTTTAACAGCTAATTGATAACTACTTATTATAGGAGATTGAGGTTTTGACGGGCTTTTCGTGTCCACCGTGCAATAGCCTTGCCTTAAAGCCTGAACATTTGAGGCAATTTTGAATTGGTTGCCAGTCAATGCCAATGAAAACTGTACTGGGACCTATCTTATTTCTCATTATGATTATATTGACCCATCCAGAACCACTCTGGAGATGGATCTGTGAAAGTATGTAGATGAGATTTCCATCTCAGAGTGTCTCACTAAGAATGGAAATGCATCCTTTAACAGCACATTAGACACTATTTTAAAGCAAGGATTTGGTCATGAAACATTTACAGTATATACTACTATATATACTACTATATATCTATAAGATAAATGTCATCATACCTCTAATTACAATTTCTTTAGTTGTCAAAAAATCCTGATTTTGAATGTTACTTTCTTTTTTCTCCAGGCTGTTGGAAAACTTCCAGAAGCCAAACATTATCAATCCCAAATAAGCTGGGTTTATCCTGATGGAACTGTTGTCATAGGTTTGTTTGATCTTATTGTTGAGGGTTTAAACATGAAGATCTTTTTTCAAACAAAATATATTTTTAGTACCCTAATAATAATTTTTTGGACTCTTTTATCATTACAGAGGGTAAGGAGGCACACAGCAGATCTCTCTCAGCACCAGTCTCGCCTATGAACTCTCTAGAACTCAGTCACTCCGGTACCCAATTCCCTGATTTTGAAAATGAGACTCCCACACGAGATTCTCCAAGTCCCAGACGAATGTTATGCGACACAGGGGTCCAGACCCCAGAGCCTTCACCTGAGCCACCACCAGAAGTGAAAGATGAAGTTGTGCTTGTGCAAGTCAGTCAAGAAGCAGAGCTTGAGAGAACACAAAGTGCGAAAAGTCTAGCTACGTCTTCCACTAGCAGTGGAGGCGAATTTGAAAAGCAGAACTCTCTTCGATCAGCATATTCTTTTGAGAGTGTAAATAGCAGAGAAGATGGGATTAAGAAAATGTCTGTCATAAGCATGAGCAAAGAAGAAGCTCTTTTGAGTGGCAGTGATGGAGAGCTCAATGAACAAAATAAAATAAGAAAATCCAAGTCCTTCCTGCAGAAACAAGGTGATAAAATCAAGTCCAAGTTGAGCTTTAGAAAAAAGAGTAAACCCAAGATGGAAGAAAGAGGTGAGTGATCATCAGGTGCTCCAAGACATTGTCAAGGTTTAGGTTGATAGAGCGGTTTTCAATTGAGTATCGTAAAGCAAATACCAAAGTAATAACTTCGACCAATCACAGCAGGTGTATTACCAATCCAAATTTGTAGCAATTCCATGTAACTTGTTCAAAGCGTGGGAAAAATCGTGTTTGCAAGGCACGATTGGGTTTGGTTTTCCTTTTCATAGGTTGATAAACTGGTGCAAGATTCTTAAAACAATCACTAAGTGTAGCAATTGCAATCGCGTAATTACTTTTAATAGTCATTTGAAAACTGCTCTAACCCCATGTACATGTAATAGGAAAAGTTGTTTCATCCTTGGTGTCAGCTTAAGAACCCATGAAATCACAAGAGAAGAAATGAAAGAGCTGAAACAATAACTTGAAGAAAGCAGAAAAGAGGTTATTGAGTGCAATGCAGAAGTTGTTATGGAAACAAAGTGATAGAGTAATTTTGTTGGGTATATAATGAATTAAAAAAATTGTGTGAACTTGCTCGTGCATCTCGTGATTTATGGTCACTCATCGTGTTTTGAAAGTTTCCAAATTGCACTTGCCTACGGCCCGTGCAATTTTGAGAACTTTCAAACATCTCTGATGCCCATAAATCGTGAAATTCACTTGCGTTCATACAACTTAATTCCTATATACGTATCACACTTGTCAATGAAGGCACTGAGATATTATGGTTTATGTTTTGACCCAGGGTATACCTAACTGACAGTTTTAGATCAGACATAATTATAGTAATTGAATAGCTGTGTATGGATGTCCAGGTACCTGTGTGACAAGGTGTTTATGTTGTGCAGCATAGTGGCAGGTTTGTGTATATGCCTTTTGTGTCTTTATCATCATTGTCATCATCGCCATCAGATGATTATGGGTTTTTTTCTGCTGTCTAAACATAGCATTTCTGTCATACGTTTTTTATCTTTTGTGTTTGATCAATAAATTGTTTAACACTTTCATTGCCATGGTGATTTTAAACTAGCCTTCGGAGCATTCTACAATAAAGACAAGGTCTCAGTCAAGCACTGTGATTAGTTTGGAGACAAAATACTTCATTAAATTAAGTACTCTTGTTAAAACTATTGTTTTAGCTTTGCTGAAAATGTGATGCTTCTGCCAATTGTTAATGCACACTTTTTAGCAACAATATAAACCAAAGAATTAAATTATATTCAATTAAACCGTAAAATATAGACTTAAATAATTGAATGATTAAAAGAAGTTCTAACTTATGAAATACCGTCCATGCAATGTGTTGTGTCTACAAAAATGAAGAATAGAGGCGTCTCTTTAATTATTGACTAATCTGATGTCCCAGCTTAAATAACTTGCAGTATTAACAGTAGTAATAGTACTATGTAAACCCTAAGGTTCAGATGCATTCCTGCCATGGAATTATTGCCAATAATAATAGTATTGTACATTTACAAACTTCTGACTTAGTTGTACTAGTATAAAACAAAACAAGTCATCACCAAAAAGCTTTTAAAAAGTATTGAAAATTAACGAATGATAAGCAGTAAATGGTCTTTGTTGAAAGAAATCTAATTTAAATTAACTGTACAGTACTTAACGACTCATCTTTTAATTAATTCACATTCTTTCGTGTGTCGACACCCCTTCGGTCCAACACCAAGGGGCCAATTTCTAAATGGTTTCTGATGCAAAGGTGAATAATACACATGTGAGGAAGCGAATTGTTTGCAATTTTCTGATTCTATCAGCGAACAGTTAGCGCAAGTTTGCTTTTGATGTTAGATTTGATGTTTGCGATATTTTACACATGCAGAAAAAATAACATTACTATTAACATTAATCTTCCCATTTTATAAACTTCTTCTAAAGCTGTCTAAGGTTTTAAAAATTGATTAAAACCCTTTTTGTAAACTTCTTCTAAAGCTGTCTAAGGTTTTAAAAATTGATTAAAAACCCCTTTTGTACTATTCTCATTTTGTTGTGCGACTGTTTTGTTGTACTTGTATGTTTGTTTGTCTGTTCATGTGGCATATCTTCAGTCTATCGCGAGAGGCAACTTCCTGTTCATGTGAGGCCTATTTTTGAGAAGGGATTTGGTTCTCAATTAATGCTACCACTAGGTGGTTCCACGAGACAACAGATGCTACTGTACATTGAGGACAAAGCCAAGAAGATTCTTGTTGTAGATGAATACAATGCTGTTATCAGGCATATTAAACAGGTATGCCACTTTGGGGTATGCGTAATGTATGAGTCAACTGTTCGCGAGCCTTTGGAAAATTAATTTTAGGAGAATGTTACGTTTCAGTATAATTCTACCTAAACGAAGCTTGAGTGAAGCGAAGGGTTAGTTTTAGCAATAAGTAGCTATTTCTTACGTATTGCTGGCCAGTATATTTTCTGCACTTGGCAGAGTGGAACTGTTTCAGTACTGTTTGAAAGGAACTCAACGGTTTTTTTTCTTTTTATGAGTGTCAAAATATGGAAAACGTATGGAAACCCATGCTCAGAAGCGAAGGGAACATTAAGCACTTAATGACTGGCCCCAAGGGAAACAGTGAATTTTGTTTCCCCAAGACCCTCAATGTTCCCCGAGGGGAACATTGAGGGTCCATAAACTTGCAAAAAAAATGGAACTCGGCCAATATTTTTCCAGTACGGATCTCACGCTAGTTCAATAACATCTATTTTTGCAATAATTTCTTGATAACTCCAAGTCGTTCGAAATGGAAATTGTGTGTCAACATTGCAGGAATAAAATTGGCATGAACGATGTGGTTGTTTAGGGAAAAAAAACGTCAGGCTCTCCCGTCCTCTACACAACCTCAAATTTTGTCAATTCACGTCCTTGTCCGGACGAGGACGCCAAAGAAATGTGCCAGAATGCAAAAAGCACGTAAGCCGCGGTAAGCAGGAGAACACGCGGACTTTAATATGCTAGCGGTCTTGCAAAACCTAAAATGCTATGCCGTTTCATTGTCATTCATAACAATAATCTTATTTAGAATTTCCTTTACTTGTTACAGAAATTGTTGACTTTTCCTTGAACTAGACCAAAAAGAGTTTTCCCTTTCTTTTTTCAAACTAGTGCCCCAACTTTTCAATGCAAGCAAATACATGTACGTTGCATTAGATTGAGAAAGTTACCTTGTTAAATTGATGAATTTTTTTCTTGTGAGCTCAGTTTTTACAATCATTGTTTTTGATATTGCAGTATCAAGAAGATTCAGATGTGGAGTCACTTGTGAATAAACTCCTTGCAATCTTGGATAAACCAGAAAAAGCTCTTTTGTTAAGAGATGTAAGGTATGAAATTAAAGGACGCCGATTTGGAAATCCCTATCACTGATTTTCTCTTTTTGAAGTGGGAGACTGAGTGTGTGTGTGTGCCGTTCAAATTCACGCTCCCTCAACCGCCGACGACACCAAGCTATATCGAAATGTCTCGCCTCTAGAACACTGTGACCTCATACAAGACACTCTCTCAAATATGCATGACTGGTCGCAGCGCAATAATATTAGATTTAATACGTCCTAATGTAAAGCACTAACTGTGACTAGGAAAAAGACCCCGATTAGTTTCGACTACAACTATAAGAATTAATAACTAGTACGCTCTCTTGGGACTCACACATCCACACTATCACTGCGAAAGCAAACAAGCTTCTTGGGGACATGTCCCCTGCTTATTGACGTCTCTGTTAGGGGATCCCTCTATTTGTCTTTGGTCAAGTCACAGCTGTGTTACGCCACCCAAGCCTGGTCGCCCGCTTACGTTATTCTGAATGCTAAGTGAACAGGCGCAGAGACGTGCAAACAGGTGGATTTTACGCATGCGCAGAGGCGAGACGTCGTAGAAGGAGCGGCTGACCTTGCTAGACTTACTTCCACTCTATCTAGATCGCGAATTCCAAAGAACTGGTCTTTTTATAAATGCCTTAACTGTAGTACTGATTTAGATGTCCTAAACTACGTATCTTTTGTTTCCCACGGTCGTACAAGACAAAGTAACTCCTTTAATCTACGCACTTTTCAGACCTCGTACTTACAGCCGATTTCAGTGCAATGTATAGACCCGGGTTTTTGAAACATGATTCGCCCGTGCATGATTCGCCCGTCGTGATTCGACTGCGAGGCTACCACAGCTCAGCAAATTTCGTAAATGATGAGATATTAAGTGTAAACATAAGACTATTTTCGACGAAATTTAAGGTAAAAACCTCGGTAGCATTTATTTAAGATACATGTAAGTCACGATTTTCAGCTTTTATCGGCAAAAGCAGCGCAGATCGACGCGGTTTAACTAGACTGGCGCATCACGTCTTTTATTCAGCAGGTAAACCTCAATTACATGGTATTTTCACTGAATTCATCACAGGAGGTAAAAATGAATACCAACACGCGTGAGAGGGCAGAAATTGTCCCTTGCAATAATTTATTTTCAAGCCATCATCAATCGCTGATGAGTGAAATATTACATTTCTTGATAGGAAGGCGTTACACATTTTCGACTCGTGTTGAAACTTGAAGAGAAAATTAATTGAACACATTCGGGTACGGGGTAAAATACCTAATTGTGCATACGCTTTGCGGACATTGTAGTGTCATTTGTTGTCGTACTTTGGTGTCATTTGTTGTCGTATTTTGCCGAGATGTAGCTTAAGTTGAAGCACAACTTGAAAATGCGAATGACAAAATGAAACTGACATGTTACTGTCGCGCCGCCGAAGTGATACAAATTGAGTCAACTCTGGCAATAACTAATAGTCATGAGGCTCAAAACTCAAAAAGGATACATACATATTGAAGGAAAATATAATTTGCCGTCGAACAAATCCTTGCAGAACGTATTTCTCTGGTCAAATGTTGCTACTTTAAATGCAGTAACCCTTTTTGTGCTAATCGAAGCCGGCTAACTTTGTCATTTCCGTACTTTTCGCTTTTCTTCTGGCGTAAAAGGTATTCCAAAATTCCAGCAAAGCTGCTAATACACCATCGTCACCTATCTGTCAGCGAGCTTTTGATCACAAAATATATTTTGTCGGCTATGATTACATCTGCAACCGCAAGAAATACTACTGATTGTGCCGCCGGGCCTCAAATTGCCCCCTTTCCAAACGCTCAAGGTTGTTCTTCTGGTAGAAAACAATCCGTATGGCCACTTTTTGCTTTGCCATCCTTTATTTTACATAATGCAGGCTCTGCCTCCCGCTTGTTATCGAAGAGTTTTACTGCCGTTTCCACGCTTCTTGTTAGAGTCACGTGATTATGGTCGAATCACGACGGGCGAATCATGCACGGGCGAATCATGTTTCAAAAACCCGGGTCTATACACTGCACTGAAATCGGCTGTAAACAGAATAGTTAAATTATGGAACTATGTTTGTAAGCTATCACCCCCAACCAGTTTTTCCTCGCCTACTGCCTTTCAACTTTTTGTCCGTAAATTAATGTGCTCTCTCCTGTGAAGGGTATATGAAATCAATTACCCCTGCACGTGGAGGCTGGTCCTTACGTGCCCATGCCACTCTTATTTATTTGTTTTTTTGTAGCTAATGCTGGAGTATTCATTTTATTGTAACATAGGTTAGTCCCGTTGCACCTGTCCCTTTTGGGTTTTGCTTTGCTTTTTTGTCCTTTTCGTCGTTTCGTGTGTAGTATGATTGTGATTTTATCGATTATATATTATAAGAGGAGTACACAATAAAGCTAATTCAAAAAATAAATAAATTAAAAAAACCCAAGTATCCTGTCCGGTTAACAAAAGTAAATTTCCTCGGATTTTTCTCGACACGGTCCTCATCATTATTTTGTGCTGAATTATATATTTTATTCCTGGTGAAGTTTTTTCAAGACAAACGATTTCGATTACTTGGTGGCGCAGTGCAAACGATTTCTCAAATCTTTCTGACAGAAGCAAAGTGAAGTTATAAGGGAGCTTATTAAAGGGTGCGTTCGATTGACCCTATTCTGGAACAAGAATACGTGGAGTGATGATTTAAAACGGTATGTTTGGCGTTTTGAAGCAACAAGGATAATACTGAAAGATATGTTTAAAATAGCATTTTAGGAGGTGTTCGACAACTAACCGTAACTCTAACCCTAACAATTTTAATGTGAATCTCCGTAAAAGCGAAGGATTTCTAACTTCAATTCCATGTATTCCCATAGGACGTTTTCAACCAATCTCTAGAGACACCAATATCAATAGAGAAATGTACGACTTCTGGTGGACGAACAAAAGAAGCTAATGGGAGAACTTTTGTTTTCGTCCACCTAGGCGGCGATGACATCACGTGAAAACCTCCTATTCCGGAATATGGTCAATCGAACGCAACCTAAGCAAGGGTGACGACTGCGGCTACAGAACATTATCTAAGAATGTTATGTCCCGTTGTTGCAGTAATTTCGCGATCATTCCAAGACGTTCGGCATGGAAAGCGTGTATCAACATTCCAGAAACAAAATTGGTATTGACGGTTTGGATGGTTGGAGAGAAAATTCAAAATTCCTCGTCGGGTGCTGACGTCCTCAACATAACCTCAAATGTGGTCATTTAATTCACGTCACTGCCAGGACGAGTACGGCGAAGAAATGTATCAAAATGTAAAAAGCACGAGCGGGGCGTGCAGGTGCCTAGGCTTTAGAACTGAAATAAAGGAATACGCACGGGGTTGGATTGGAGTGACTGACTAGGGTTGTTCATTAAAAGTTCACATCAGAATTACTTGAAACGGTTCTTAAGGAAAACTTAGATCTATAGTTTGGTCTTTAGATGATGTATATTAAGCTGTAAGACCGGGTGCATGTTATCATTTAGGTGTATGGTCGTATTTTTTTCGCCACAGGACGTTGATTTTACCGTACGATCTTGGAAGATTTGATGCCATGGTATCTGCTCATGAAAAAGAAGCCTTAGAATACCTGAGCGGATGTGTACCCGGTATGTATCAACAATTAACCTCCGATCTTATTTTCAGCAGGGTGACAGCGTGGCAACGTGACCGTGTGGTTCAAGACCCGTGGTTCAACTTCTTTGCTGCGTTTGTAAATAGCCAACTGGTTTCCCTCCGGTCAGTTAGGATTGCTAAAATTGATCTTATCTTTTGCATTCTCATTGGCCCTGAAAAAACCCCACGAGGAGTAGTCAGTCAAGTGGTTATTCTTATTGTTCTCTCGCGAGGTGTGAGACTGACGGGCCCCATCTCAGCGGTGGATTACACCAACAAAGTGGAGCTGAATTAACAGGCTAATAACATGGGTGACAAATTACACCTTAATTTTGGCGCGAAATTTCAGCGTTAATTTATAATTTCACATGTGAAATTGCATTGTTGCCATGGCAACTTTTCATATAGTGCTAAAATGGCGTCTAGGTTTGAAAGTTAAGGAGTAATTTGTCACCATGTTATTAATAACTAATGAAATGGTATACCCGTGAAATTAGGGAATAATTTCACTTGCGTTTTGTTCAAAATTTGGACAAAACGCGCGTGAAATTATTCCCTAATTTCACGCGTCACCATTTGATTACCCATGCTAATTTTCGTCAGCAGTGATACGAAACCATGGAATTATTTCGATGTCTATTAGAGACAATTGAAGTGCGAGGATCACTTTTTTCTTTCGTCAAATACCAGGAAATATTGATTGTATAAATGATATGAAATGATTAAATGATTATTTTATGTTATCAATTTGCTTGAATTACTTAAAACTTTGATAGATTTGGGCGTTACAAATCCATTTCGCTAGTTTTACTGTCTTGGGTAACAACGCGTTATGGCTTGTCAGCGATCGTAGTGAACGACTGTATACTTCAAATATTCACTCATTTCATTTCATTCATCAAGTCCTTCACGGGAACAGATTAGTCCATCAAATTGACCTGCTCCCATCTGTGTGGCTTGATTGCTCAGTTGGTAGAACATTGCACCGGTATCGCAGGGGTCGTGGCTTCGAACCCGTTGGAGGCACCTGAATCTTCAAGTGTCTTAAAAAAAGCGACAATTTCTTAAATTGTCCAGAAAAGTGCAAGGTTCACTTGCCTCAGTCGTCTATATATATTTCATTTCAATGATTTCATGTGTCATGCACACGTACAAATTCACAGAAAATCCGCTATCGGTGTTAAAATCTCCAATCTCCTTTTTGTAGGTTCACCCACCATAATCCCCACTGTGGACGAAAAACCAAAAAGACAGCTTGTGGCTGCCATTCAAGGTATGTTTTAACGGTTTACTCTTTATGGTAACCCAGCAAAATTGATGGCATTGTAAAGAGGAAAAATGTGAAAAGGAATTACATGCCGAATTATTTTTTGGTGGCTGTTTTATGAAAAATCTCCTTTCACCACAGGTACCTCAAGGTTCAAGATAAGATATGACCTGTGTTGATGTTTACAAATCCTTTGAAGGAAATCACATCAAATCAAGAGAAAATGAGGGGACAGAGAGGGAGGCTCAAGGCGTTGGGCGGGATATGTTATGTCCACGAAAGTTATTTTTAGACGAGTGGAAGTCTTTGTTCTAGGGGAAGTCTGTCTTCTGAGACGTCCGCATGCCGTCTTGCTTCGCTCTCAGGTTCTTAGTGAAAAGAGAAAATGATGGCGCACGTGGAAGGCTGATGAATATGTATTTTCTTTCAAACATCGGACCGAGGTTGGCCTGCATGCGGACGTCTCGGAAGACTTCCGCTCGTCTAAAAATAACTTTCGTGGACATGACATATCCCAAGGGCTGGACCGGGAGCCTCCTTCTCTGTCCCCTCATTTTCTCTTGCATCAAATCATAGACCCTCAGCTGGTAAATAACTCATTTACATTTCTCCTCTCTCTCTCTCTTCCTCTCTGAAATCACTTTTTAAATTGTTGACTTGCACCGCTCATGATAGCGAATGCAGTATTAAAGCGACTAACAAACTGAACGTTTCAAAGAGGAATATTTTTATTTGAATTTTATTTCCAAACCTCTTGTCTAATAAAGTAGACAAGTAGACTGTATGTAAACGGATTCGGTGTCAAAAAAAAAATTGGAAATTTAAGGTCATCACGTAAGCTCACGCAACTAAAGCCTGGTTTTCACTAGCGACGCAAGCACAAACATAAGTAGCTTATGCCAGTGAAAACGAACGTCGACGTAAGCATTAAATAACAACCTCTGCATCCGCCATATTGTTCAAATGCTCAGACGCGGAGAATCTTGAACGAGTGCTTTAATAGGCCAGTTTCGTATTCTAACGGTTGGACTGGATCTAGCATGAAATGGAGGCTAATGCGGGCAAATTAATTTGCATTTGAAAAGATTTGCCCGCATTAGCCTCCATTTCATGCTAGATCCAGTCCAGCCGTGAGAATTCGAAAATGGTCTATTGGCCAGACGTAGCAAATTTCCTTGTGCTTATGCTGCGTTTCGTTTTCACACGACGCAAGCATAAGCGCAAACACAAGGAAAAGGAAAAATTTTGATCCTTATGCTTTGCTTATGCTTGTGTCAACCCCGTTTTCACGGTGAAATAAACGCTTTTATGCTTGGGCTTGTGCTTGCGTCGCAAGGAAAAACCAGGCTTAAGGCTAGGATTCCGTCCGCCGTGAGAGGGTCGAATGAGAAAATTCCACCCTCTCCCGAAACCAATCAGATTGCAGTATTTGTTGAATTCCACCCTCTCACGCACTGAGAAAAAAACTAAAACACGTTATTTTCACGTGAAGATATCATGTTTGGTGCGAAAGGTCACCTGTTATTTCCTTGGTGTTTATATAATAAATGTACTCATTACCCTTTTTGCTACGTGACACTGTAGTTTGAAAACTACTCGCGAGAAGGTTTTAAAAAAAAGGTTGTTAAAGTAACTCTGAGACATATTTGGTTTTCACGCCTTTGTTTGCAGATAGTAGAGGAAGTTTCCAGCTTCGAACGAAAGAAGAAGTGGAAAAAATCAAACAAGAAAGAGAAGAGATGGATAAGAAACGAGCTCAAACGGCTTGGTTGGGAGGCAGTATTTTGGATCGCAGCACAAGAAGTCCCGAAGCACACAATCTAAATACAATAATAACTTTGCCACCGAACTATCCTCAAGACATGACCCCTGTGAAAGATACGAGTGCGGCACCAAAGAATATTGCGCCCGCTTCATTTGCAGTTCCTGTCATCCAAGTAAATAATAATGAATCTAGATTGTCTAGACATGATGAAAATGACAATGAAAAATCCGCGAAAAGACATTCGCTTTTGGTGCCGGATCGACTGTCGATGGAGTATAAGGAGGATGAAGAAGACGATAGCAGCCGTCCTTTTCTGAAATCTCCTACAGGTGGATTTTCCAGGGAGTACTCGTCTGCTGTTACAATACTTCTTTCTAAGAAGAGAACAAGCTTAGGTAGGTTTTTGCATAGTTCATCTTATTTTTCATTCAGAGTATTCTTTGGCTTTTGATGGGCTGAGATTTCCCTGTCCGACAAAGTAACATCAAACCTTATTCGCTTTACATTCTGCTTTCCCAACGCAGATCATGTAACTTTTTAGATTCGATCTGGGTCACCTCGCAGCTCTTACAAGGTCTCACCTGATTGGAGACCACCCTAACCCTTAACAAAAGAACAAATAACAGAAACAATGGACCCTAGGCCTAAAACAAAAGGGTTAGGTTTTAGGCCTAGGGTCCATTGTTTCTGTTATTTGTTCTTTTGTTAAGGGTTAGGGTGGTCTCCAATCAGGTGAGACCTTGTAAGAGCTGCGAGGCTACCGTTCGATCTTTTGTCTTGTCCCTTGAGACAAGAGGGTTTTTGGAGCGTAAATATCCCTCATTTGGCAATTTTTTGTTCACCGACCGTCTGACCAGTGGAAACGGAGGGCACTGGGGATGAGAATAGGATGCGCTCGAAAGATCTTTTTGGAAAAGAGTGATAGCGTGGGTCGAGCTTCAGCGCGCGTGCGTTTATGGGATTATTTGGGGGACATCCTGCATATGTTTAAACGTTATACTGGATTTGTGCATGTCATATGTGCCCGTGCTTGCATCGCGAGTTAAAACCAGGCTAAAAGGAAAATACTGTCTTGAGTATTTTTATTAAACTTGGGAAAACAAAATGGACAAGCCAATTGCGGTCTAACTTAGGTAAATCTTCCTGTAAGAGGAAGTAAGCTTATTGAATGAACGGCGTCGGACCAGTCACGTAATTGTGGGAGTAGAACTTCTGAAATAGCTGAAAATGCAGTCCGGCAAATTTTGTCGTACGACTCGATCTCAAAATCATTTGTCGAGATCACATTGTTGCTGCTTCCCTCTTCTCCTCTAAACCTATTTGTGGATTTTTAGAAACTTGATAAAACAATATTTAATTCGCACGATATAAAGAATTTATCAAATTTGGTTAAAATCCTCTGTGATCTGATTAATTCTTCACATCATTGTTGATTATTTCACGATAATTATCACTGTTTTATTTTTGCGAATCCATTTCAGGGATAAGTATTTCCGGGGGAAAAGGCTCCAAAACCCAACCGGAAGTAAGGGTGGAAAAAATCTTCCCAGGAGGCGCGGCTTCTGACGACGGACGGCTCAAGGTAGGATGACGTGAAAGGACTGGGGCGAGTTTGATTTATGATTGTTGCGCAGATGTGGTGTTCGTAGTGGAAGAGTTAAGATCCTTCAAAGAGGTGATATCGAGCTCTCCTTGAAAGTGCGTTTTGTCGTTGAGATTTTTGTTTTCTGTATTTTTAGAGTGGTGACGAAATTCTATCTGTAGACGGCGAAAGCCTTCAAGATGTGACGCACGCAGAGGCTGTGGACATCATAAGAAGATCTTACAACAATAAATCAAAAGACGTGATGGAAATTGTGGTGATACCCAAACAATAACGTACTGAGGCTAGATCATTAAATACTCTTCCACTCACATATGAATACCGTCAATTGTTGTATGCCTCGTTCTTCAAAGGGTACCGACACAAGAATAATGTACCGGGTATTCTATAATCTCTCCAGTAGTGAAGTAAATTACCAATCCAAGTCACACAGGCCGGTTAGCATAGGATGATCGGGCGGAGTGCATTTAGTGATTTATTGGCACTCGTGATGTTTTGAAAGTTCTCAAAATTTGCGAAAAATTACAAGCGACCATAAATCAAGAATTCATGAGCATTCTTGAGTTATGCACTCAACAGAATTTTCCTGTGTTTCCATAGCAACGTCCGTGTTGCACTCTATAATCTATTTATTCATTCGTCATTGACCAATTAGAAACTTGATATTTTGTTGAATATATAAGAAGTATAGCGCGAGTACATTTCGTGATTTATGGGCTCGAGCGATGTTTTTAAAGTTTTCAAAAGTGTGCGAGTGCAATTTGAAAACTTTCAGAGCATCACGAGTGTCCATAATTTAAAAATACGAGCAAGTTCATACGATTTTATTATATACTCAACAAAATTACTCCATCGCTGTTTCCATAGAAACTTCCGTATTGCACTCTTTGACCATTTTTTGCATTCGTTATTGACCAATCAGAAACCTGATATTCTGTTGAGAATATAATAAGTATAGGTTATACCATAATGCAAACAAGGCACCTTTTAGATGCCGCAAGTAGAAACCCACTGGCGCTCATCGAACTTCACGGCTTTGACCCTTAACCCCTATACACTTTAAACGCATTTCATAAGATAACAACTTGCAGAATTCACAAATCACTGTAAAATCGATGTTGGAATCTTTGCTCTCTTTGACTCTCTTGAGTCTCGAGAGCCTTCGAATATACTTTTCCACCTGACTTGATTGCGGTCTTATTGGTGTATGTCTGCGCATGCTCGGTGACAAATAAAAGTTGTAGTTCCTTTTTTCTCGAGTTTTGTTTCTCTGAGCATGCGCAGTGAGAAATTTGTTCTTGGACTTTTCACTTGGCATACCAAGGAAGAGGTCCATTTGTTGCGCTTAAAAGGGGCTGTGTGGGAACTCGCAACCAAATCAAGCGCACGTAAAAATCACTTCTTAAAATTGAAGAAAGGCTTGAATAAAACAGAAAATAAATAAGGAAGCAGGGATGGGTACAATTGAAGAAGATTAAAATAGATTGTAATTGGGGCTTTTTGAAAGCAGTTTTTCAAAGTTTATCTCTGTTGTTTGTAACTTGAAATATGTATACTCGACAGACATTTCTTTGTCACGAATGTTTCATTTGTGCTGTGTAAAAAACGTTACGTTTGCACACATAGTAGGGACTAGGGACGAGTAAGTTGTAAAACAGCCCTTTTGAATTACCAACATGTTATCGAGACTGGAATTACAATCATATAATATCGCCTGGCTTTTGATACGTCATGATCACAATAACATGATATATGCATTTCTCAAAGTCCTTAAGCTTTTTGGAACAGGGCAAGCAAGGCAAAAAATAACACATCCTTTTGACTGGGTTTGAACCCCGAAAGTTCGACTTGTTGGAACAGCTATACCGACCGCTGAGGAACAAGATACGTAGAACTTTCAAAAATTATATGTTTCTTGCGTTTTGTGTAAAGCTTGGTGGCCTTGATGGCCGAACGTATTCGTTAGCCGTCTAAAACTGCATCTTAGCGAACGTTCGTATCCGGGCACCTAGGTTTTCTTTTAATTTAAAAGAAATATGTCTGGAATATATTCTTTTCTTGCTATCAGTGCTCTCAAAGTCATGAAAATCGTTTATTCAAAGCCAGGTGATACAAATTTTCATACTGCGAGAACGAGTTGTAATTATAGCCCGGATAA
>NC_090887.1:25817724-25850224 GCF_036669925.1 Montipora capricornis | reverse complement strand
GACAGATAATATTAAATTATGAAAAAAATATCTAGGTCAAGGTACACCTTATTTAACGTCGGAAGTTCCTTTACTCTCTAGAGGGTATTCTCCCAGGAAGCCGACGGATAGATCGTTAAAAAATCTTTATTTTTAGCTGTTATTTGAACATAAAAGATGCAACGCTTGACGAGAAATAATATTTTTGTTAATACTATGGGTGCGTTCGATTGGGAAATCTGGATTTAGATCTTAAAATCTGGATCTTCGGATTTCCAATCGAACACAAAATCTGAAAACGGATTTTGTCGCAGATTCACTAATCGGAAATCCATGTCGGGTAAGGATTTCAATTAACAAAATCTGTCGCGAAATCCGTTTTTGGATTTTGTGTTCGATTGGAAATCCGAAGATCCAGATTTTAAGATCTAAATCCGGATTTCCCAATCGAACGCACCCTATGTATTTGAAAGAAGAAAAATTTCCCGGGAATCGGGTTGAAAATGAGTTAACAAATTTGCATACGTACGTTGAAATGTGATACACGAGGAGAAAGGAATTTCATTTCTCTGACAAATGATTTTGTCATTGTAGTGTAAGATGAAATTTATTTGGGAAGCTAACAATATTCCTTTAACTTCCTGGTTAATCCAATTTTATTGCTGCAACTTGCTAGGGCGAAGATTGTGTACATGAAACTCGCGCTTCTTGCGAATTTTGAGTGTCATGAAATTACATAATTTGCGTGACAATATATTCCTTTTTAATACTCTGACCCAAATACATTCAGATAGGAACAAACTTCATATTTACTTAACCATGTCTGCTGCTTTTGTGCTTGTCAGCATTGTGATTTGCGATAATTTGCAAGTCTGTTTTTGTTTCTCATAGATGTTTAGATTTTCAATTACACGGCCACTCAACCTCTCGATTATGAAAATAGTTCACCCAGAAGTCAAAATAGATACGTTTCTCAGGAACCCGACAAAGAAGGCTTCCTGACCCGACAGATGAAATCTAAATATTCAGTTAAATAATACAACAAAATTAAAAAACTAACGACGGAAGTTTCTTCGCTAAAAAGTACGTTGTTCTACTCTGAAACATTCTTTCCCGTAGTTCATTCAGTTGACACAAGGTGATCACGTGCACCTTTATGGTTGCCTAGCAAGTGATCAATTTCTTCCTTTTGACAAAACGTTAGAGACGGCAAAAATGTTCGTGTTTTTAAGATCTTTCGATGAGAATTCGATTCACAGTTCTATATAAAAACTATGTTATTTTTTTTCTTCATCTGTCTCTTGGCTTGCCTTTTTCTGGTGCAAACGCAAAGCCAAACATCAGATTAGACATCAGATTAGACTGGCATCAGATTAGGCCGTCACATCATGAAGCGGAAACAACACCTTTAGTCCTTTCTTGTATGTGCAATAAACGTTTGCTTAGTCCAACAGCTAGACATGCTGGAAAACGTCAGTCAGAGCAATTTGCAGTTAGTTTTTTGCAGACTATTTATTTAAAGAAGAAACGAGTGAATTTTACTCAAGAGCGTTTTGTTATCTTTAAACTGAATTTATTACGAAAGCTTAAAAAACTAAAAGACCTTAAAATGGGACAAAATAATTAAACGTGTGAGCCAAAGGGCCTCTGCTGGCGCGACATGTGGGTGACCCCTCAAATGGTCTTAATGACGCCCCACTTGAAAAAATTAACTGGAACAATACCACCAATTTTTGTGTAACGCGTACCACAGGCAACCCAGTGTAAGCTTTTTGGAGCTTCTCGTTAGAGATGACTCTGGGTACAAGGTTGGGAGGGTTTGATCGACGAAGGACTGGTACCTGCCTCTCAAGAAAGATGGCGGAGAGCTCAGGAGATGAAGATTGTGCAGACACAGACTTTGTATTTTATCGTGATCGAGAGGAATGGAAAGATGTAACTCCCGTTGAGCAAGACGATGGACCGTATCCAGTTGTGAAAATTGCATACTCTGAGAGATGTGAGTTCTTTAGTCGATCTTCTTGCTCGGCTCTTGACATGATTAGATTTTTGTCCTGTCTTTGGCCATATTGCAAACTTACAATAATATTTTGGCTTATGTCAGCTTAAAACGTTATGAAAGAAAGCGAATGTTGGGTTGGTAAGGAGGATTTGCAGAATGGTTTGCCTTTTTAAGTGTACAAGCTCAAGCCTATGGTCACCTTCTGTGGCAAGCAGCAGCAGCAACAACAACAACAACAACAACAACAACAGCTTTTATTTCAACACGATGGTGATTAAAGCGTTGCCGCTTATGGGATCGTGCATTTAAACTAACTAAAACTTAAGGAATAAAAATATATTAAAATCGTTTTAATAATATAGAAAATCGTTATCATTATTGTGAGGCATTGTTTGCGGAGATTCCGCATATTTGGAGAAATCATGCATGTGTGCCTGTCTTTATTTGAATCAAGCTCACTCCTAAAGGTTTCATCTTTTAGAGACTTAAAGCTGACAACATCTGACTGCAATTTATTTCGATGGGATTTGTCTTGTGTTTTAGTTAAAGACGTGTTTGACTACTTTCGAGCAGTTCTTCTGGCAGACGAGAGAAGTGAGCGCGCCTTTAAATTAACGGAGGATGCCATTAGTTTTAATGCTGCCAATTACACAGTATGGTGAGTAATGTCCAGGACCAACTACAGAATATTAATATGACGAAACTTAATATATGAAAGCCCTGTATACTGAACTGCAGAGAGAATCAAGTTAAGATGCTGATCATTGCAGTTATTTATTAACTTTACCTGAGCAGTATATGAAAGCAAAGCCTGAAAAATTCAGGCTTGATCAGGATTTGAACTCCGACCTTTGCGATACCGGTGCAGTGCTCTACCAGTTGAGCTATCAAGCCTTCTAAGAGTTGGTCATTATGTGAGTTCATAGTGAGCCTATTATTAATGCGCCGATCAAATTGAAACTTCAACATACCCCCCAACCTTGGGCATTTGACTATCCTCTGTGCCTGGGGAGTGGGGAATTTGACCTTTGCCTGTGTGGGGTGGGGAAAATTGAGATGGAAGAGTCGTGTTTCAAATGATTTTTTCTTTGGGCGGTGAAGTCGCTAACAGCCATAAATCATGTGTTTGGACGAGATGGAAGAGTTTAAAGGAAGAGAGATAGCATTTGTGAGCAATTGGCTTAAAAAAAGGTCTTTAAAAGTTGGGGACAGACAGACAAATCTGACTACAGGGTAGGGCATTTGAACACTATTTTGGCCAGAGGGGCCGGGAATTTGAACGATCGGGAGGGGGGGGGGAGGGAGAAGAGATGTTGAACTTTCGAGTTGATCGGTGCATAAGGGGCATAACGAGTCATGTTCATAAGCTTGTTTGGTGCACCAGTGGTTAAAAGGACAAAAAGTAATCATATAATAATAATGAGGACGATGATGATAACTATAATGATAATAATGAAGGTAATTTTACTGTCATGCAAATGAAATGTAGTTAATGGATTGTGACACTATTATCTGTAACCCTTTCATGGCGGCTTTGTTTTCAATAAAGCGACTGTGCAGTCCAGTTGCCAAGGTCAGTATGCACCAAGGATTTATTGTATGCTAGCTTCAAACTTAATTATGGCTTAGTTGTTGCTAGCAGGTTAATGCGATCCACAGCATTGGCATTTTTCCGTGTTTGAGAAACTTAAGGAACATATCCAACCTTTAGTCAGCAGCGAATTCTATATTTCTTTCTGCCTAGGGTGGGGAATTGACCGACAAGTAAGAAATACCTCCCACTACCTGTTTTATATTTTTTCTGCTCTAAAGGCATTTCCGCAGAGTTCTGTTGAAGTCTCTTAACAAGAATTTGCTAGATGAGTTACACTATGTTCGTGAAGTTATACAAGAACAACCAAAAAACTACCAAGTGTGGTAAGTTTATTGACTGTTACAGAAATCCTTGCCAAGTCTTGAAAGTTGCCTTAAGGAGGCTCGAAAGGGTTTTTCGTTGCTATGGTGTTTGTGAAACGATGAAAGATACCGAAGAAGGATATTTCATAGTGTAGGCAAACTATAAATGTCTTTGCAACTCTATTGTTGGGTAATACTCTAAGGGCACTTATGACATCATATCAGTTACCATGGCAACACACCAGGTCCACAAAGAGGCCTTCTAAATTTCAGCTTTTGATAAATTACCTTAAAAAACGAAGTCGATGACCTTCCATTTTTATTTCTTTGTTGGAAATCTCCCTAAATTTTTAACTGCTTAGAGAGTATGACAAAAAGTTATCTAGTAGAATTAAGGATACATCAAAAAAAGGCGTTTTATAGTTTACAGAAAATTGTACTGGATAACTTCCCCCGAAACTTTTTCATTTGAAGAGCCATCATGAATGATACATGTATGTGTATGCAAAAAATCAAGATAGGTCACCAAACAAAATTTTGAGATAAAGACAATTATTTTTTTCCGCAGGTTTTATTTCCGGTTCGTGCGATTTTACGCCTATTTCCACTTCCAGTGTGTTGCGTGTGCTAGTTTTGATAGAAATTTGATTCATTTATCTGATGTGTTATTCAGCTGACATTATGGCATGTGTAGGTTACATGTGCAGCTAAAAACCCTCTGCTATACAAAAAAAGAACATTACTTTAACCCTTTGACGTCCAAACCAGCTGAAAGCAGCCAGACTTTGTATTTTACTCGGTCTAACGCCAGACAATTTTACTCCTCAATGGGGAACCCCTGGGAGTCAATGGGTTAATCAATCACTGAAAAACTATGTCCCCATTAAGGAGGCTCGAAAGGTTTTCTAGTAAACTCTTAATACCAGACAGCTGTATGGAACACTAGAAACTCTTGGCATTCACAGATATCATACAAAGGCAAAATTTTTGCTCTGTCACAGGGAGAGTTGATCTGGTCAGCGTTTGAACCTACATCTACTTCCTCCATTATTAATTTTTGTGGTCATTAGATGAAAGTTTCAGGAGCATGAACTGATGTGTCTAGGTTACGTTTTTTATCATGGCAAACAGGTATCACAGAAAAGTCATAGTTGAATGGCTGAAAGATCCCAGTGCTGAGCTCCAGTTTACAGAGGAAATCTTACAACTTGATGCAAAGAATTACCATGCATGGCAGCACCGGCAGTGGGTCATCAAAGAATTTGGATTGTGGGAAAGAGAAATTGATTATGTAGATAAACTCTTGATGGAAGATCTCAGAAACAACTCCGCTTGGAATCAGAGATATTTTGTGATTTCCAAAACAACTGGTTTCACAGAAGATGTTGTGCATCAAGAGGTCCGGTTAGTAGCATTTTTATTTAGTTAAATGGGAGTTCCACCATTTTGTTGAAATAACTTAATTGTTTTGTATCCATTCAATTCAAGATAAGTTGAGTTGCCCAGTGGGTGTATTCAGTCACACTGACATGTATTATAAAACAATCTAGTTGGATTATCCAAATCTGCATTTATGGGTCATATTTTATACTTAGGTCTAGAGCAGGGTAAAATGCACCTAACCTCAAAGAATTATTTTCTTTTGCAAAAGTGAAATGTCTAATATACATGTACATTTTACCTTTGCTTCTCTAGATTTTACTTTTAATGTTCCTAATGAGGTATGAGAGAGTTACAAAGCTGGCATTCATTTATCCCATTGCCGAGCTAGTGAGAGGTATGGGTCTATTCCTTGAATGACGTCAAGAACTAATTTACATTGCCAATGTTCTTTCAAAACTACATAATGTAAAGTAGTTTATGACGCCATTGAAGGGATAGGCCCATGCTTCTCATTGCCTTGGCAGTGGACAAACGATTGCCAGCATCTTTCCCTTACTTACCTTATGATCACATTAACAAGTAAAATCTAGAGAAGCAAACTTTTGTTTAAGTAAGGTCCACCTTAAAATTTGGTTCTCTGGGTATTTACAAGTCTTTTTTTGAACCAACACAGTGCATTCATGTTTCCATGTACCGGGTACTGTAAAATCATTGCAATTATATTAATTTCTGGTTATTAATTCCTCATAGATCAACTATGGATCTCATAAAGAAAGTACCAAACAATGAAAGTGCCTGGAATTACTTGAAAGGGTATGTTTTCCTCCAGTTAAATCCATAAGGGTGTTCTTTATTTTTGCTCAGTCTGAAAATAGGCACCCACACACATGATCTTGTTAGAACTGATGCACAGTAACTGTTGACAGCTGTAACTTAGATGTGATACTTGTAGCTAAGGCACAAGTCTCCACTGGCACACCTAATAATATTGTTAAGCCAAAATTCCAAAAGCCTAAAGTCAAACCCAAACTTTGAGCAATACATAAATTTTTCTTTTACTTAAAACATACAATTTAAAGCAACGCACAACTTTTGCAATAAACTGTCACAGGCTGTACAATGTATGTGAAAATGGAGAGGAACAATACAAATACCTACTGAGAATTGTTTTTTATGCTTTCTACCCTAAATAACGTGGTTTTTGTGGAATCACCGACAGTCCTAGTAGAAGCAAAGATTCCCATTTTGCTTGTAATATACATGTACCAGAAATTTTACAGTTACCAAATCAACACACAGAATGATCAATACCGGTAAGTCTGATTGAAGTAGCCCTGTTACCAAGCATGACATTTGCTTTAACTTCTTATGTTTGTAGCCTCCTCTCGCAGACTGGTCTGAGTAAATACCCAGGTTTAAAAGATACCTTGTTGGAAATGTATGCTAATGGCATTGATTCTCTTTACCTGATGTCAACATTGATTGATATTTATGAGGAAGAGCTTCAGATTGGTCTTGCTGATGGAAACTGTTTGGAGCAAGCTTTGGAGGTAGAATAAACTCTAAACCTTTAAAAGCTACAGTGTATTTGTAGGAGATAAATTACATACATATAATTTAAAAATTACATACATATAATTTAAACTAGAAACTCAAGCTTAAAACTTCACTATAAAATTACAATGGTTTAAATGTACCTTTGAACCCAGGAACTCATAGAAAAAATATTTAGGTCTGGTCTAAAGAAGAACATGTACTGGTACATTGTAATAGTCGGTATGTGAGAGTGTTACTTTTTTAGCCTATAACGGGCTATACATTTTGTTATTGGAGATGTTTGGTTTGATGTGCTCTCACATATGCTCTCAGACTTAAATGGTATGGCCAAGGGGGATGTGAGCAAGTCAGGGAAAGCTTTTGTCTTGAGATGGCCTTAAAAACTGCTCATTTTATAATAGGGTGTTTTGTTTCACCAAATCTTGCACAGATTTCCAGCAAACTTCTAGCCTCTGTATGCAGGAGAGTTTTTTAAAAGCTGTTATGTATTTTCTGTTTTAGCTGTGCCAGAAACTGGCCACAGATGTTGACTACATCAGAAGAGAGTACTGGAATTACATTTCTCGCACACTGAAGAACAGATTTGGACAACCGTCGCAATAACAAGCTCATTAGTAAAAGAATGGCCTTGTACAGTGTATCAACAAGTTTGTACGTTGAAGGCAAAGCTTTCCTACCAGAAACATCACTTCCAGTTATCCAAGCTTTGAAAAACTGTAACCTAGCCTGAAAGTTGTTGGGGAAGTTCACCCCAGACTGATATTTTTAGTTATATCTTAAGATAAGATCTACAGCTTCTGCCAGGTCATTAACATATCCAGTCGGTTTTATAGTGGGATGGTGTTCATCTTGAAGCCTAAGAAGAAAAGATATTCATCTAAAGACAAGTAATCAGCAAACTCATAGTTATTACATAATTTGATTATTGCTGGCTGTTGCACATTGTGGACAGCAATGTGTGTGGATCATGTTTATTACTGAGGATAACAAACTGAAAAATTTACATTAATGAGCCCTTTGTGATTCATCATCAAAGTGAGGAAACACCAAGGGCCTGTGTACACATTTCAGTTTTTGGCAATTAAAAATGTTTAATCACTCACTCAAAAACTATGTCCCCATCAACTCTTTGACTCCCAAACTGGCCTGAACTGGTCAGTATTTTACTCTGGCTAATGCCAGATGATTTTACTCGTCAATGGGGAACCCCCGGGAGTGAATGGGTTAATCAAATATCAGGTGGTATGCATAAATTTGACCATGTCCCAACAAAAAAAATTCACCTAATTTACATACATAAGACAATTCAATATCTGAAATAAACTTGATTGATAATGAAAGTCTGCTACCCTGAAAAGATTAAAATATGAGTTTAGATTAAACTGAATAGATTAAAAAGTAAGCGAATGATCTCTTTTCTGTGGTTGAGTGATCGGACATAGTTTCACAGCTTTTTCTGATGAAGCACCACGGCTTCCATTTGATGTCTGTGATGTAAACACAGTGTCTTCATCATACCTGAATTTTCCTGTTCTGACTTGAACTCCGCGAATGTTGCAGGCCTGAGCACCTCCCACGTCAGATACAATGTCGTCACCTATCATAACTGCCTAGGAAAAGAACAGCTTGTAAATTTGCTGAGTTAACTGTACTGAAATGTACAAAATTTAATGTAAGCTTCAAGGTGTTGTCCGTCTTGCTAAGATTAAGCTCTCAAGGCAGCCATACTTTAAACCCTTGGAGATGTGAAAAGCCATTTCTCAGCATTTTGTTAACCAAAATTTAATTATTTTGTGAAAAAGAGAGAGCTATGCAGAAATGCTTTAGTTAAGGTGTACATGTACACACTGTAAAATCTGTCTAACACCAGCCTCACTTTCACGAGTCAATGGGTTAACAAATAATTTAATTATTTATTAATTCTAATCAAGGTACACCTGTAAAACTCCTATTACTTATCCAATTAAAAAAACTGTAAGGCTGAAACCTGTTCAGTAGGACACTGGAGTTTAAGTCCCCAAAACAGTTGTAAAGTGCTTTGAGATTGACAGATAAAAACGTATAAATACATCACATGTAATTGGATTTTTAAAGAAACCTTTCAAACTGCTACTTACATCCTCAGGGGAAACATTTATGTCAGCAAGAGCGGTAAGAAAGAAGCTTGCTGCTGGCTTCCCAAGGATCTCAGCTTTCACATCACACGCAAACTACAGCAACAACATAGGTTTAGGTAATTAATCAATTTTTAATTAAATGGATAACAAGAAAAAACAACAACAAACAGTTCTCACTTCCAAAGCCTTGGTGTAAGGTCCTACATCCAATGTTAAATTTGATCCACTCTTGTAATAACGCCTAACAAAATTGACAGAAGTCCTGAAATTAAGGATTCCTAAACTTTCATGATTCTTTTGATTTGATTGTGGATAACAGAGATCATTGAATAAACAATGTACTTTGCTCTATGATTTTTGTTGTCTTTACTGCGATTTTCATAATTCTGTGAATCTTACCTTCAGCGCTAAGCGCCCAACTGCGTTTTGGCTTCCATCAATCAAATTTCCTAACATGGCCAGGAAGGTCGACTCCACCTCTGAAAAGTGAATTGGAGTTTTTATTTAGTTCACAGCTCGAATACCATTATGATATTCCATCGGCGTCGTTTCAATTTACTGTGGCAACCAAAGATGCTGATTGGTAGGTTATGTCATGCATCTTATTGATTTTTCATTTGATTGACGGGAGCCCAAACACTGTTTGGCTGTTGGCACTTGAAGATGAGATTCTGTATAATTATGAAAATCGTAGTTACTGATACCTCAGCTAAATGGCAGGCAATGGCTGGTAAAGGGCAGGATAATGGTAGTCTGACACAGAACAAGGCCAGTACATGTAAATATTGTCAAAGTGAAAATTAAGTGAGAGATTTACCCTCATATTTGAGTTTAACTTCAAACAGTAAAACTTGTAGGGCAAAAAAAAAAGAAAAACATCTTTTTTTTCCCCTGAGCTACAGATATCAAGCAAATTCTCAAAAGAGGGAACAATGCTGGAATAAGAGAGTTTGTGCTTTGATTTATGATGAGGAGTAACCTGCCATTTCACAACAACACAAGACTATAAAATCTCTGTGATGACCCAGGTTACATGCTAAAGCGTAACACCGTGTTAACTTGGGTTAAGCTATCAGTACCACAACCTAATCTGGCAGAAAGCTGCTTTTAAGTGAGACAATACCTCTGCATTGGCAAAGTCAACACAAAATGTGAACAAATTTTGTCATATCTCTCAGAATCTAGGTACACCATACAAGAATTTTAGTAATGCTTTCCTTCACTCGGCCAATTCGCTTGTCCCTCACCCACACATCATAAATTTTAGCCTTACTGTATGGGTCTGCATTTACAGCAATCCCTGTTGCTATGCATGTGTGTTTTTCCACAAACCCAATACGTCGGTAAAAAATGAAACAGTTGATTACGCTTCAAATCAAGAACATGGTCCTCACCCATATCCAGTTGCCAAAAGAACAGGGTTTTCAGAATTAATGAGCACTCTAAAAGCTCTATTCATGTTTCATAAGTAAAATGTTCTTCTGCTCCACCAATCACAACACAGTTTGGTTCATGGCAATCCAATTCCTCAAACTCTGGAAGACCTCCAGGGTGAATCAGCAAAAATGGACGGAGATTGCGTTCTTGAATAATCTTTCTTCCAATAGGACATGGGGAAAAAAGTTCATGTGCTGACAGACTGAATCCTAAATGTCCTAGTTTGTTTACCAGCTGTTGTCTTGTGCACTGATCTTCATTTGTACAAAATCGCACCTTATATCCTGCTGCCTTAAGCCTTGTTTGAAATAAAAACAACTTTTGGTTTTTAAGTGAGGCAACTAATAAGGCAGGGGGTAAAGGTGGGAAACTTGAGAGGGGTGGGGGGGGCAGTCTTGTGTCATATTTATATGTGAGGCTAGCTTGATTTGAGGAACAAATTAATTAATCACTCACTGAAAAACCCCATTAAAGTGCTGCCTAAAAGATCCCATTTTTTCAAGTCAAACACTGAAGTCATTCCTATTATGATCACTCTGATTTTTCCCCAAGCACCCTCAAAGATTCTGAAAGCTCTTCAAGACAGGTTAGGCAGGTAAAGCCCCCCTTCCCCACCACCCCCCCAAACCTCTGGGGAGAGGGAGGCAGACCAGGAAAAAAGCCATTAATTTTATTTTGTTTGAAATAATGGGAACGGCATCACACGCTGAAAATTTTTTTTTTGCCCAACCGACCTAGCCTAACTCAAAGCGGATACAGCCAGGCAAATAATAAGATCTCAAGATTTGGAATTATTGGAAGAAACATCCACTAGTGAGGTGAAATGGTCTTTTAAAACCCACTTTTTTACTGCTTCAACAGATCCTTGAATAGCGTAACCACTGCCTTCACCACTGTTGTAAAGAACTCCCGTAATATCAAGCAAAATTCCTTGGATTTTCTTGCTGAGCCAACCCGGTCTTTCATCTCCTTCTCCTCTTCCGGCTGCCATTGTTGGATAATTTACGAGCCCGGGTCGACTTTATCCGACAGGGCATCGACTGATCGTATGGCTCACGAAGGCGCTTACCTTCGGTTTACGACTAAACTCCAGAGTTCGAGCGCCACAATTCCCTCCAATTGGGTTAAGTTTTTTCTAGAAACTTCGCCGAACTCTCTTTGTGGAAACAAATATTTTCTTATTTCGTGTTGAAACACTCTGTTGGAACGCTCTTGGCATTTTCCCGTGCGCAGTTTTACTTTCCATCACGCTAGCATGCAAAGATGCCTCTCCGAGACAAACAAGGAAGATTTTGTGGAACTCTTCAACTCAAGGAGCCCGACAATCATTGGGCACGAAAGTACTTTATTTTGGACGAAGGCAATGGCTTACTGCGATATTTTTCTCATTTGGAGGCCTCGGTAAGCCAGAAATTTCTATGTTTTATTGGGCTTTTCCAGCTTTGCTTTTCACGTTTATACCTATATATTGTAGCTGTTGATAGTGAAGCTCATGGAAATGTGAGGACTAGAACTTTATTGCATTAATTAACATGTTGGTTATCGATGTGCTACTTCCGTCTTTGCAAAATGTAAAGAAAAGTTGATTGTTAAAAGCTGACATTAACATTGGGAGTTTAGACCATCTACACAAAGACAGCTCGCTTCCACGCGTACGGGAACAGAAAATTGTTTGTCAAAAGAGTTTCCGAAACAAAACATCAGTTATCATCGTATTTCTTTCATCTTTTTGTTTGTGGTTGTTAAGTGAGTTATTTTTCATACCTGTGACAAGTCACTCAATGAAAGTCTTGTGTGTAAACACAAGATCAACACTTTTTGACTTAGGTCTTGGAACAGAACAAGGGGGTTAAGCTGGTTATCTGTATACATGAATACTTATGATATGTTTACCATTTTGTTAATTCAACTACTTGGCTTGTTGTTAGGAGGAAGTTGTAGATTGGGAACAACATGATGGGGAAATCAACATAAGACTCATAACCAAGGTTTGATCATTTGAAAGTTTGATATTAACTTTTCATATTTAATTGGTTGGTTTAATTTCATTCACCTTTATCAATTTCATCAAGGAGTTCTGAAAAAATTCTGAAAATAAGCTCCCCCATGGATAAGCCCCTCAGACTTGTAATACAAAAACCCTTAGAGCTGTTAAAGTGGTACTATGATCAAAAAATCATTTCCTTTTTTTCTTCAGATTTTGAAAGCGTGTTAATGCTTAACACCTAACTGGCAAAATTTTGAGCTTTGAGTTTTATCCAAAGGCTGTTTATTTTGAGTGTAAGTTTTGGATTTCACGTTCTGCCATTACTCACGTTCAAAACTGGCCGATTGGACCTCAGAGGGTTGGATCTAGAGAAAATGACGTCCTTTTTTCACTAGCTTAAAATTTCAGTGTGTAAACGCAATTTATTACATAATGCAAAACACGGGTTTAAAGTCTGAAAGCCCGAAACTCCTGTGCCGCATATTAATTCGGCTGCGTACACACGCATTGCATTCTTAAACTAGTGAGTCTTTGACGTCATTTTCTCCTCGACCCAGCTCTCTCTCAAGATTTTAAAGTTAGTAATGGCGGACCAATAAATAAGAAAATTCCAGTTAAAATAAACAGGTGTCTTTTTAAAATCAGAACTTAAAAACTTGGGTCAGTTAGTGTTTAGTTAACATAGTTTTGAAATCCAAAGAAAAAAAAGAATTGTTTTTTTGGTCGTAGTACCACTTTAAATCGCCCCCAGGGGGCTTCCACTTGGAAATTGCCCTCTAATACAAAATGTTAGGGATACCTTACCTTTGAAGTGAGTATTGCTTTTTCAATAAAGTAATTTGCAGCTGTGTTTTAAGTTTGCGTGGCTGAGTTTTAGAAAGATCTACGTCCTCACAGCGAGTTTCAGTAAAAAGTTAAGGCAAATTACTGAGTGACAATCACATACATTTCCTTCCAACTGTAAGCTACAACAAGTTGCAAAAGTAGTGGAGACACTTCACCCTCTTGAGGCGTTATTCATTTACCTATTATCTCTCACACTGCAGCCCCCTTCCTTATCAGTGTTGCTAGCAAGACAAAAAAATTGTTGCAAACTTAAACAGTCAACATTGAAAGGGGGAGAGGGGAAGTGAAGTGGGAAAGGTTTAAATTCTAGATAAGGCAGGTATTGGAAGCTAGAAAAGGTGTTTTTTAGTGAAATTGTCTCAACAATTTTGCAACTTGTTGTAGCCCAATCAATTTTGAAAATAGCCAACTGGTTTGCCTCCAGCTAGTTGGGATTCTTAACAGTTGTTGTTGTTGTTGTTGTTGCTGTGTTCTGTCATTTCATTAATTGTGTTAAGTACCTTTGAGGAGCTGTCAATTAAGTGTGTATGTCTTGTAACTTTAAGTACAGTCACCACCCGGGGGCAGGGGATACTTCCTTATATGGCTACATCGGTATGTGGTCTGAAATAGGGTATGGTTTGTTCACTCAAGTCTTGAATTGGGTATGTTTTTTAGAAGAAGCTTCTTCATCATTAGGTGATTAACCGCAACCAACCAGGCTCCGTCACACTGAATACTCAGTGGAATGTTGAAGACTTACCAATACTTACCCGAAGGGAAGGGAGGGACGGGAGCAAAGCTTTTCTCAGCAACTGTACACGTGGCACAACACGAGCAAAATGGTTGACGTCAATGGGGGAGCTGTAAATTTACTGAGGCCCTGCAAAACCCTAGGGGCCGCCTAACTTAAGGAAGAGGCCACTGGCCAGGATTGTCTTGAGTTTAACCTTGCCTAAATTACATTTAGCCCCATTAAAACCATCAACAAAGCCCCTCTCAAATTATTAAGCCAACTGTGTAACAGCTAAAATAGGTCTGAAATAGGGTATCTAATTTTTGGTCAGGTCTGAAATAGGGTGCATGGGGAAAATCTCAGATTTTGGTCTGAAATAGGATAAGGGTTTCAGGAGGCGAGCCACACACCCCTACCTACCATGACAATGTAAGGTTGTTGAAATGTCAAGTGAAGTTTGATTTTGTTTGTGTGGGACAAGTTCTTTGGAATAGTGTGGATTCAGAGACCAAGAACTTGCATGCAGAGCACACATTTTTGATCTAAGATTTTTTTGAAGTTACAGGTGTATCTGGAGGGTCTCATATGGATGAAGTTACAAGTCTTGTAACTCTCTCCCATTTACTTCGTGAATAAAGTCAAAAGGGAAAGAAAATACATGTACAACAATTTTGAGATGTTAATTGTTGTTCTATATCAGTATGGATAATAAAAATGACATTTCAAATTGAAACCCTTCTTTTGGTATGATTTACATGTAGTGTGCAAATTTTTATGCAATCTTTCAATTTGCAAATATAGTTTGTCATTTTAATATCAGATTGAGGATAAATCAAGGAGTGATGACAGTGCAGTTCAAGATCAATATTTTGGTAAGAGGGAATGCCAGTTTCATGTTTATATTTTCTGCAGTAGAGCTTTGTGCACATAAATGATGTGTATTATGGTAATATCTTTTTATAGTTTTCAATCGATTTTTGCAATTGCGTAAAGAAGCCTGAAAAATTTCATATCAGCAGCTCATATATGATCCATTTCATATATAATTTCATCGTTGATTCATTCCTCACGGGAACATTAGAACCCACAAATGACCAGCTCCCAAAGAACATCAGTGGCTTCATAGCTCAGTTGGTTAGAGCATTGTACCAGTATCGTGAGGTCACAGGTTCAAACCCCGTTTAAGTCCTTAATTTTTAGGCTTCTTTACGCAATTGCAAAAATTGCATTCATAACTGCAAGGATCATAGCTTCACTTGAGTTCATATCCGCAATTCATATTTGATCCATTTCATTTATTTTTTACCTATTATGGTATTTCATTGTAAATCTTTTCGTAATTCAGTCTACCCTGCAAGATACCAGTAATGAGATAACGAAATATCTATCTAATATCTGGTTTCTTCACTCAGGCAAACCTTAGTAATTATGTGGTCTTCAGCATAATTATGGTAGGAGTGTGGACTTGATAATTTGGATTGAATGTACAGTACATGACCATTTTTGTTATTATTTTGACAGAAATTCAAACCTGCAAAGAGAGAATTTATTTGCGAGCAGATACCAAAGAAGGGACAGAAGAATGGATAAAAACACTGCGAAAAGCTGCAGTAAGTAGCTGTGCATGATACTGTACATTCTAATAATAATAATAATAATAATAATAATAATAATAATAATTTGTGTATATTAATAGTACAAATATGAAATTGTCAATTAAAATGAGTTCTGCAAGGCGGTCACCACTGCCAACCAAAGGAAATTAGGTTTCCTTTTACAGTAGTCAGTTACATGCTGGGTTTTCTGATGTGTTGAAATCTGAAGTACCCAGAGAAAGGGACTGTGAGATAGAGCCCACAAAAGGTACCTTCAGGATTTACACCTCTAGAGATCACTGGGTGCCGGAGGTGAGTGATCTCACTAAGCCATCTCTGTTATGCTGGTTAGCATTTATAAGCAGAAGGATGCTAAAATATTGGGTTGGCATTGAATTTTGTCAGAAATGTATTGATGGCTTTTATTTTAATAATATTATTGTTTATCATACTTAATTCATCAAAGAACAGTGATTTTGAAATAAAGCCAGATTTTTTTAAAGACGGGCTTTCTATGCTTTTTGTGTTCCACACATTCTTTTTGGGACAAAGACAGTATTGTCATTGTATCATACCTTGCATAAATCATAAATCATCCAAGACAATTTTCAAGAAGAGTTTTGGTGTGTTAAATGAAATGATCTGACTATGGGTTTTGCAAAACAAGCTGTACAAAGATTGGACATTGCAACAGCCCTTTAAACACTCAGTTAATATCTGTTTTTTTAGGTAAATCCTTCAAAGAGAAAGGAACCTCAAGAAGAAACAGTGAATGCAACACCAAATGAAAATGACAAAGAGATTTCTGATGACAGTGGAAACACAGAGCGTATCAGCTACGAAACAAAAATTATTGCTGGAGTGGTTGTCAGAACACCTGTTGTGAAAAAAGTATGCAAAATATTGAAAAAAAATTTTAGATTGAATTGTGAGTACACTGATGGCAGATGCAAGGTCTTAAATGTTTTCAATGTGTACACTGTACATTGCATTTTTGGGGTCAAGTTTGCATGCTCATATGGAGTGGAAAAAACTGTACATGCAGTGTTGCTTGCACTCCAATTTAAACTTCGCTCTTATTGGCAACCATGGTTGGTCAATGCAATAATTTCCTTGTTTGGCTGGTACATATTAATTATTAATTTATGTACCAGCCAAACATGCTCCCTTCACCTTTTTATCAGGACCCATCTGGTATTTGATTTGTTTTGATGTAAATTCCACTCCTCATCACATTAAATGGACAATAATTAACAATTATTCCATGAGCGCACGTTGGATATGAGATGGTAAATAGCCAACGAGGCGCATAGCGCCGAGTTGGCTATAACCACTCTCATATCCAACAAGCGCGAATGGAATAATTGTTTTATTAAAAAAAGCGAAAAAATCCTAGCGAAATCGAAAAAAGTTGATGAAGATGCGATGTTGTGTAATACCTCGTGGTCAGACAGACGCAGGCTCATCACAAAAACATTTCTTACCTTTTCACGTATCTCTAAGCTTCAAAAGTGATCTAAACTTTCCACAAAAACGTTTTTCTTTTGCTTTATACCGAAAGAAATTTCGCTTTCTGGCGTAAACGTTTTTAGTTTAGCAACGCTAAGCGCAATCATTTACCATATAAGGTCAAACTAAGGTATATGAGCTGATAACCGAGATTGAGTGAACCAATCAGAGCAAGAGAATTGCATTATCTGAGGTTGAGAATTTAATAATAATAATAATTATTATTATTGTTCATGGAATCACTGACATTGCTTTTTACACTCAGTCTGTTAAATTAGTTTTTGGATGTTTTTTCAACTTGGGTCAACAGACAGGTCTGAACTTTTGAAGGCCTCTTCTGATTTCAACCATGTACCCAGAAAACCATATGTATTCTGCTATAATTTTGCAATGTGTAAGCATTGACACAAACAGCAAAATTTATTTAATATTATTATTGTGGGTTTTAGAAGTGAATTCTGGTACCCAGATGCTGAAAATGTTTCAGTCCTCACCAAGAATAACAGACTGTATTATTATCTAAAATTCTGAATCAGTCTTAAGCCCAGTTTTGGTGCTATTCGCAGCTACATTGTTTCACTTGATTGCTCAGAATATTTGTAGACCATAAGGCAGTGATTCACAAAGCACTTGGTCAGCTAGGTCTACACACTGTATGTTTTCAAAAACAATATTTAATAAATTATTGTTGAATATAATAACTATCATTGTTGTTTAAGACTGTTTTACCTGGGGTTTTTTTTGGCATTATTTAGATAACTGATTCTGACAGTGAAGGAGGAAGCCTTTCAGGTGATTCACTGAAACGTTCAGGATCGGCAGGAAATACCAGCACAATCAAGCCAATCAAGCAAGGATATTTGATTAAAAAGGGTGCTGTGGTAGGTACTTGTAATTAAAAACTACCTCTTTTTCAGTTATTAAACTGGCCTTTTCCAACTTTTGCTGTTGAGGTTGGTTTCAGTCATTGACAATTTCTTGAACTGAAGTGTTTAGTTCTTTCTCTGTCTTTTTAGGTTAAGAATTGGAAAAAAAGATTTTTTAAGTTGGATGCTGTAAAATTTGCATACTATGAAAAAGAGACAGTAAGTCAGCAAAGTTTTTGCTTCTGAAGTTAATAATATTTGGTAAAATTATACATGTAAAGGCCTACAGGTGGCTGGTATGTTTGCTGATAATGTCCGTGGCTGAGAGATTGGCCAAGAACCAAAGCTCTGAGGGCAAAATTTTTGGTCAGAAATTTTGAGGACATTACCTCTTAGACTAGGACATTATCAGCTGCCATACCAGCAAGCCAGAAAGGGGTTTATTTTATTTTAAAAACATCCCATTAATTTTCATGTCATGCAAAAACCGCCTTCAGGTAAATAGCCAGTGTTGATCTGATGGCGAGTGTATGTGATTGAGGAACCATGGACATTTAATTTTGATTGGTTTTAAGTTAACTTTTATTCCAAAACTTGACAATACTGTGATGTGAAAGAAACTTCTGTTAGTTTCAAAAACATTGACAGAATATTTTTTTGGCTTTTTGGTAGTTTTCGAAACAGCATTTGTGGCCAGCTTTTTCATGTCATTATAACTAATTTGTTTTTCTTCCATGTAAAATAGTAAAGGTGAAAAATTTAAACTGTCGCACATGGTGCTGGCTTTGTTTCTTTTTGATGGAAATACCTTTAAGTGGAGGACAAATACATGTAGTGACACAGATGCCTGGGATAACAGTTGTGTGTTTTAACACCAAGCGATGTAAATCACATGAAAATTAATGGATGGGTAAAATTAACAGTTATTCACCAATTGAAAGTAGAGGTGAACAGTGGTGGATATTAACCGAGCAGTGAAGCAGCAAGTTAAATATCCACCACTCACCGACACTGCATGAGGTGAAATGTTTTTAGTATACACAGGTGTACTCTTGTCTGATAAAAAGTAATTTATTTTTGTAAAATGTTGTGGGAAATTTCAAATCTTGTGCACCATCTACTCTGAGGTGAGTAGTGCTAAGCTAATCACCTCTGAGTCAGCCAATCACTTCTGAGTTAACCAATCAGTGTGCATGGAGAGCGCTATTTTCACTTTTGTGGTATAACCCAATATCATTTATTTTACCAATAATACATGGTTGACGTATCTCTTTATCACCTTTGTTGTTGAATTTGTTGCTTGTCTAGACAATTTACTGTACAGTCAAATAAATACAGCAACTGCGCTTAACAATTTTTTTAGGATAGCGATCCTATAAAGGCAGTCAACTGCTCAGATATTGATTATGCAAGAGAAAGAAAAGAGAGCAAAGACAGCTGTGGGTAAGCTGTACAATAAGGAATTAAATGTAAATCAAAATGTTTGTGACAAAACCGAAAAAAATATAGGAGACTTAATACACTAAACTTCGCAAATAACTCAACTCCTTGGCTGTTTCTCTCATACTACCTGATAAGACAGGAAGACATGTACTTGTACCACTTCTATGCAGGGCTCTGTATTCAGCAAGCAGGCTCTGCTGTATGTATCCAGTTAATTGCAACCACAGGACGGTTGATCTCTAATAGGTAAAATTAATTATCTATACTGTTCAAATAAAACTTGGGTATTTGTGCTGCATGGGCTAGACTGATTTAATTTGCGGCGATCAACAATGCATGTCTGAGAAGCATATTTTGGTGTGTCTGGGTTGTGCCCCCTCCCCACCAAAAAAAAAAAAAATGAACAAAACTTTCTGTCAACTTGAAAGTACTATACAATGTCAGAATTGCAATTACCCATACCTCTTACTATTTTGAAGAATAAAACCAATTTTTTTTTAAATTACAGGGCTGAAAGCAACAGGGAACATATGTTTGAGGTTGTCACTCCTGGAAGAACATTCGTAATTCAGGTAAATTTTCACTTAATTAAACAGACAAAACTGGTAAGATAGTAAGATGAAAAGATGGTGTAAAGGGTTTTTCTGTAAAAGCCTTGACATCAATACTGAGTCCTTTAAATGTGAAGGGTGAGCATGCAAAACCAAATACTGCAATTCCCAGAAATTATCTCATTACTGGTATATTGATGGTAGACTGGCCAGCAGCGTCTCGTCTTCTAGCACTGGAGCACTAATTGGGGACGCTGTAAACTGAAATCAACAAATTATAAACATAAGTGTCATGGCATCCCACAAGCTCAAAATTTGCATAACACGAAAACACCAATGAAACATACATGTAGCACGCAAATTACTAAGCCAGCAGGTTAATCACTGGTATAGAGCTCGTGAAGTGGCTGTTGTTCATTCCTACAGCTGTAGTATAGTAGTGGCTCCTGAAAAGTGTTCTTCTGGCTACTGAAAATGCCATCTGCCCCAACCTGACTGGCTGGTGGTTTACTCCTTTAGAACATAACCTTGAGTCTATATTTATGATTGTTATGTATAGGGAAGCACAGCTGAGGAGATGAAATCTTGGATTGAAGCTATTAATGGCATTTCTGTTAGAGGAAGATCATCCAGTGAACCAGTATGTTACTATTAATTTCCTATTGTTGTAAATGGTTGATCCCAGGAGTCATATCATCATTAGGTAAAGTATGATCGTCCGGGTGAGTGTAGTCCTGAGAAGGACTGTTTGAGATGACATTGACTGACGTTTCGACAACCTGAGCGGAAGTCATCTTCAGAGTCAAGTGATTTGTGTAAGGTCAGTAGATACTATAAGAACTCAGGTCGTAGATGTCATTGGTCAACTTATTCGTGATGTTATTGGTCGACTGTCAGTTGAGACTAGATGTAATTGGGTGGGAAGACTAAACGGTCACTGTGATAGGTGCGTTTCAATCTGTTTTTAGGTCTAAGGTCTGTACGTGTATCGTAGAATACGTTGGGCAGTACTATGAGAGTAAATCAGTGTGTTGTTTGTCTGTTGATGTCGTCGGTGAGTCGTTTGTAGGGTGCGGGAAGTTGTAGGCATCGGTTTATTGGTGTCTGTTCTAAGCTAGTAAACCAGCTTTCCAGTACGATCCGTTGGTAGTAGTTAGTGTTGTAGGTAACACATGTAGCCAAGTCCCAGTCGATTCTGTGGTCTGTAACACCACGAATAAGTTGACCAATGACATCTACGACCGGAGTTCTTATAGTATCTACTGACGTTACACAACTCACTTGACTCTGAAGATGACTTCCGCTCAGGTTGTCGAAACGTCAGTCAATGTCATCTCAAACAGTCCTTCTCAGGACTACACTCACCCGGACGATTGTACTTTACTTAATGATAATTTTCTTTTGCTTTACAGTATTAAATCTAGCTGTCAGTATCAATTTTTTTTTCTGTGATAAATTATGTTCATTATTATGGCTTGTTACAGGATGTCTACATTAATATTTGTTTCAGTTAGCGTACAAATAATCAAGGCAACAGGAAGCAAAAGATCATCTTTTCTAGCCAGTGTTTTCATCCAATTGAATTCATTATTTTTTTGGGAAAAATTTGAAGCAGTTGACACCATTTGGTGGAGACAGGAAGAGATCTGTTAGGGAAAGGATCCCAGCATCGTCACACAGAAAAAATCAGTGAAGCAGTGTCTTGCTTCTACCCTAAGCTTGTCTATAAATTTCATCGAGCCACATTAATAACCAAAAATGCCAAAATGTGGTGTACACAACAGTGACTTTGCTATTACAATGTTATTTAATTTGAGCCCCTTCACAGTAAAATACATGAACCCTGATATAACCAACTAAGTTTCTTATTTCCTAGGTATTTCATCAAATGAAGGTTCTCCAGTAGTCACTTCTTTTAAAGTGAAAAGTGAAACCCTTTTAAATTTCTGTATCACTCAATAGGTATAAATGTCATTTGCATTTTTCATTTTAATTTTTAGGAGCACAGCAAGGTTCAGAATGGTGTAAATGGGACAGTTGGAAGTTATAAAGTAACCACTAACGTCTGATTGTCAGGATCAGACAGACCAGGATAGACAGTGGAAGAGATTGGGATAAAAAACTTTCAGCTGCCATGTACCAGGCCGGACAATCATTTTTTGTAATATTGTGTGCTAAACAGCTAAAATATAGGAAGTTGTATGCACAAGATCACCCTTAAATTCACTACGTTTTTAAAACTTACAAAGAGTTGTTCATAGTTCTTGAGAGGTATACCCATGGAATGAGATATCTAAAAATTCACAGGTATTCTTTTTTATACAAAGAAACCTTTAAGCCACTTTTTAGGCAAAGAAAAATGACAACAGGGTGCGACATATGGTACTTATCTCTTTTACAGAATGTAACAAATACGAAGGCCCCATTGAATAATAACAATTATAATTAGTGTGTTTGGTGAAATACTGACCAGTATGAAGCTTACAGGCTTGTATATAATGAAAGGTTGCTTAATGTTTTACTAAACAAAACATGCCACACAAAATTAATAGTACTGTTTTCTTACACTGTATTAAAGTAAGTTGTGTTTGGGGTGCTTTTGCTTGAAAAGAAGAATAGCCCTTTTCAATCCAGCATTGGGTTTGTATATTGTGTTTATATAATCCACCAAAGGAGATAAAAGTAGAAAGTATTTGGAACTGTTTTATAAAAAAGAGTGGCTGCCAGTGCTTGCCTACTCTAGTTTCAAGTAAGGAAAGAAAAAAATGGCATGTAGAAAATTGGCCGATGGGTTGAGATGAGAGCATTTTTACGAAACTATTAAAAAAAAAAATGGCTTCCTCAAGTAAGCCAGTGGGATAGTTTGTATGGATTGAGTAAAAATAATTATTAAAAGAGTAGCTTAGCCAAAATAAAACTAAAGTAATGCTTTCAATCCTGAGAGCAAGCGGGACTTTGCTGTCTAGTGCTAGACAATTTTACTCAGCATTGGAGGTGTAGGGATGATTGGGTTAATGGGACATTAACCCATTGACTCCTGAGGGTTCCCCATTGACGAGTAAAATCGTCTCGCGTTAGACAGAGTAAAATACTAAGTCTCGTCTGTTTAGGTGTCAAAGGGTTTATATTATTTTTTCCTGACTAGATCAATACAATGTATTTTTTACCAGGAATAATGGAGCTGTTTTGTATAATCATTACAGTGTATGTTAAATATTTTATTATAGCTGAAGTTATTGTTTTATCATCATGAGGCAATTCATTACCGTATTTTCGTAATCTGCAACAACAACAATTATTGGGAAATTTTTATTTTTAGATTAATTTTACATTTTTTACCCCTTTGGGAATGCAATATTCATTGCTAAGTTTTTTCTTACATGGAGTTTATGATGGCAGTCATGTCACAAGTACTGTTGCATGCAGCAGAATATTTTATGTCTTGTTTCAACTTCAGCCATGTTTTTGAAGAGCAGTGCAAAGTAGGCTGCATCCTGCAGCGCAACCTGCAAACATTATTGTGTGGAGTGGCTTCACACTCGGCAAATGCAGAGATCCAATAAAGGTCTTGTAAAACAACAATCCTGCAAAGTAACGAGTTTAACCCAGAGAAAAAGAAATTTGCTACACATGCAACACCCACTTTGTACTTGTCTTTGCCTTACTCTGCAAAAGAGTATCAATTTGAGCTTTTTTGCAACTATGGGAGCTCACAACAGAGAATAATAAATTATTCATTCGCTATCTTTATTTCAAAACCTTTTCTGGATCAGTCCAGTTCTCTATTGCACAATGTGAATATTTAAGATGGAATAATCACTAAATGTTTACAGTGTACAAAAGTACCAAATTATATTTTGGTTGATGCTGCCCCTGTTGCTTAAACTCCATCTTATCTCTATCAAGTTCTGTACTATAATATTTATGCCGCTTGTTTTTGCAATTCAATTTATTACCCAAGCACAAAAACTGTCTAAATCTGTAACGTAGAGGTATTTATCAGACAGTGATATCGTAGTACATGGTAGACATAACTTATTTGGTTCAAGGCAGTTTTTTGGGGTACTTAATTAAGAAGCCACTGGTAATTGGGAAATAACTATCGGGTATTATTTTTTTTATGAATTTGAAGCCTCACAGTGAACACTATCCTAGACATATGTACATAATGACGAGCAAAACTGCATAGACCTTTCAATCCCAAGAATGTTAATTGTGTGTTTTCATTCTTGACAATAATAATAATTATTATTATTAGGGAGTTTAAGATCTACGACGCGGTGGTCAACGAGAACGCCATGAAACAACAATATCATTGGTTAAAACAGGAAAAAGAATCGTGCTGCACGTGCGGCACGCACTTTAGCACATAAACGTGCGGTTCTCTGCACAACAACGACGTGAACTCCCAAAATCTGAGGTTTTGATGACAACGTGAGCGTTCAAATGTGAATCTTTCGTTCTCTATTTTTGCTCTGAAACCGCTCGTACCAATTTATTTTTAGGATGCTTCGACCACATCGTAAGACGCAAACAAGATGGCCAAACGGCGAGAAACTTACGACAGTGCAACGTTATATTTTGAGGTGACGTTTTCGTCGACGGCGGCGTTGTAGATCTTAAACTCCCTATTAATAGGGAGCTTAAGCAACGACAACGGCGACGGCAGCGAGAACGTCACGAATTTGCATATTTAGTGGGTAAAAACAATAGCTTTGCACGCCCTGCACGTGCGTTTTTCTCTTTTGTCCATTTCGTTGCCGTCGTCAGCAAAACAACAACGTGAAATAGCCAAGTTTTTGGTTTTATGAAGAACGTCAGCACTTGAGGATAAATTTTCATTTTCTCTCCTAAAATGGAGTGCCGTTCCGACTGGTGTCATCTTTGAGGAATTACCACACCCTTGTCATATTAAAAACGTTGAAATAGTCACGAAGCGATTAAAATAACGCAAATTTATATTTTGAGATGACGTTCTCGTTGCCGTCGCCGTTGTCGTTGCTTAAGCTCCCTATTGTCAATGGGGGACCACTTGAGGTCTTCACAAAAGCACATCTATAACTGTTACTGGGCATTGCTGGTTATGAGGACCTAATCTTCACTGAAATCTATTATTATTTAAATGTAGTTTAATCTGAATTAAATAAAATGAGGTAAAAACATGTGAGTTATGAGAAGTGTATGCTGTCACATCTTTTTTGATTTTGAGTGATTGCTCCCTGTCCATTCCAAATCAGCATGTCTGTTAAAAACCTCGTTGCATTTAAGAAACATTACTGGAAGTATTTTTTCATAACAAGGTACATCTCCACGTGAATCTTCCTATATGACTGACTGAACTCTGTTCTGGATAATTGGTGCAACAAGCTTCTTTCTTAAATTCTGGCAAAGCAACATCATTGAAAAATGACCTTCCATTAACAAATAATGAATTCTTTGCATTTGTCAGAGTTCATGTCAAGCAGGTCATCTCCTGTCAATAGCTTGCAATCTTCTGTGTAGAAACAGTGACTTCAGAATGTTCTTTGGGAGTGTTGCAAGTTGTTTTTGGAGAGAAGAATAGTACTTCACGACTGCATCAGCACACAACCTGTAAAAGTGGAACAAGTCATGAACAGCTTGTTTTATAAGCAAGCTCAAGCTATTTTGCTACAAATAATGCAATTTCAGAGTATGTACATTTCCTAGCCTGCAAGCAAACTTTCCACTAGGGTTTCATGCATGATTTAATTCGGGCAAAGAGGTGGATGCAAGTGGTGAGCAGATTGGGGTCGTAATGATCAAACAACTATTATATTCACCTCAGTCACAGTTGGTGGCTAGTGGTGGATATTACCGAGCTGCAAAGCATTAATACCTAATTATACTAAGATAGTGAGATAATATACAACAAAAAGATGCTTTTAACTCAATTATTCCGGACCTGCAACAATTGTGCAATGTTTTCGAGCACAAGTCCCGCCAAGGTGCTCGGAGGTGACTAGCAAAGGATATTTAGAGTTTGGGTAGCCAATCAGAGTGTGCCTAACCACTGTTTTAGTATATACTACTAATAAATTATCATCGAACCTTACTCCAAAAGTCTCAAAAATACTTTGGTATCAACGGAAACTAACCACACCATTACTGCACTGAAGGATTTTTTTGCCGGGGGTGGGGGGGGGGGGGGGTGGGAGGGGACTCCCATATAAAAAGGACTGGGGTGCTTATCGTATCCTTTTAGGGGTTAAAAAAGCAGACTTGGTACCTCTTAAGGTGTTCAGCCTCAAAAGGTCCACAGCAGGAGCCTTTATAGAGGTACCTGGTATTGAGCCCGAAAATTATGACAGGACCCATTTGATAATTCTTTATTTTTAACTTTGTCTAATTAAAACAGTGACCCATAATTTGGTACCTCTTACCTGTCCTTTTTTACAATAGAATTACAGAATTCAATATATTTATTTTATCCTCACAGCAAAAGCTATTCATTGGAAAACAGTGACCGCCTGCCAGTGTGTCTATAATAAAGGTCCTCACCGATTTAAAGGCTGGGGAGTGAATCTGAAAATCAAAACACTGGAAGTGTGTCCCTGAAAAACATCAATATTTCTACTTACAACATGAAAGACTCCACAAGAATCATAAGCATTAAGACTCACTGTTTCACATAAAACCAATTAGGGTTATCTTTTCCTGCCTCAAAATAAATTATTATTATTATTATTATTATTATTATTATTATTATTATTATTATATCTCACAATACACAATCTGGTTGGTCAATTTACAAGTACTCCATATTACAGAGTATGGCCTGCTTAACTTCAAGATGACCTTTCTTGTGTGATTTTGAGTACCCAAGAATATATTATACATGTAAGTTATTTGCCAGCTCAGGCCAAGGCCAATTGAAAGTCTTTTGCTATACAGACTGACCCTAAGCTGGTAAATAACTTAACTTCCTCTCTGAAATCACTTTTTTAATTGTTGACTCACACCACGCTTGATAGCGAATGCAGTAAAAGCGACTTAAACTGAATGTTTCAAAGAGAAATAATTTTATTAGAATTCTATTTCCGCACCTCTTGTCTAATAAAAATCTGTTTTGAAACACTTATTTCAATCTCTATGTAAACACACTTGCTGTCAAAAAATGGAGTTTAAGGTTATTACACAAGTTCACACAACCAGGGCTAGGATTCCTCCCGGGTTGGCAGGCAAGATAGAAAATTTCTGCACGCTCGCGCATTGAGAAAAAAATAAAACAAAATAATATCTTACAGACCTTGGGTGGTACTAGAAGTTGCAGCTCCCCCTTTTTGCAAGATCAGTAATATTTAAGGCCTATTCTGCCTGAGGTGAACTGGAAAAGGCAGGCCATAACTTACAGTACAACCTCCAAACTTGCACAATAGATGTATGATGTATTTACCGGCTCTTCCCCTAACACTGATGAAGTACAACCTCCATAAATCACAACTTCTCCAGGTACAGTTGTGCGACAAGCGGTGTGCCACATACGAGTCATTGGCACACTAAAAATGAGAAACAGAAATTGATAAGCTTTTTGTAATAGGAAAATTATTGGCCTGTTTACTACTTATAAATCATTCATCTGGTATCCTCACGATCAAATAGGCAGACTTTGGACACTTGATGTAATAATAACATTGTGACTACATAGGAAAAGCAGATAATCAAAAATGATAATATAGATCTGGCTTGCAAACAGAGACTGAATTGCTGAGGGGGCAGCCCAATGAGGTCAGACAAAAGGAGCTGTACATGTGCTGCTGACCTTGGAACACAGCACCACAGCCAGATGGAATAAGCTGAGAGTTGATATCGCTGAGAAAGTAAATCCAGCTTACCCAGAGAAAACCCTTGGAAGTAAGAATAAGATCGACAAAATCTCAGTTCTAATACGAGCTCAAAATTCAAGCCCTCCTTCTCTACGTTTAGTTTCAAGATGTTGCAGCCAAGGGCAAAATCTCGATTTTAATTTGAGAACACTACAAAACACAGATCAAATCAAATTAAAATGTTCATTCTTGAGACAGGAACCAAAGCACCCAGAGGGAAAAACCTCCCAGAGCAGAGTGGGGAATCGACAAACACAACCCAAGTATACATGTTGCCGGGTCCAGGAATCAATCCTGAGTGAGCCACATTAATGGAAGTCATTTTGTTGCTATCACCGCTGCACCTTTCCTGCTCCTGGTCTGTAACAAAGTTTCACACAGTCAGGGCACGATGGTCAAATTGAAAATGTGGGACTACAATGAAGGTCATAAATGTTGGGACCCTTAATTAATTTAACACATTTCAGACTCATTTGCTTCCTCACTCTGGACACTGTGCAATGTTGCATTCCTCATAGATATGGAAGGTCCAAAATGTTTCAACATATTGTTAGGGTGGGAGAGAGTGGGAAAAGGCATCAATACAGTATGGAGCATTAAAAGAAGAGATTTATCAAATTACTGGTAGTTTTTTTATTCTTGCACCTGTTTCACCAGTGTCGCAAGAACTTTTTTACGCCATTGACGCTTTAAAGCTAATTATGCAGACTTGGAATCAGCATATGTAGTTGAGCCCACAGTATAGGCTTGAAAGACAACCCTACAAACCTTTGGAATGATGGCACTTGCAGTTGAAACCACATCATTGTTGAAGTATCCAGGATGTAAGAATCACCTGAAAGTTGGGGAGTCAACACAAGCTATTTCTTTTTTTACCAAATTTTACTTTTTACATCAATGATCATTTAATTTACCTCTCTTCGCTGACAAACAATGGCAACATTATTTGAGGAACTTACCTAGGGCATCCTCCTCATTACTGAAGCCACCATAAAGAAACAAATGTCTGTCACTCACAGCAGAGAGTGTGTGCCATGTTCTACCTTGAGGAACACTTCCTGTGGTACTAATTCTGACAAAAAATTACCATAACCAATTAAACCCACTATACTAATAAATTCTGGTTCGTAGCCAACGTTTGTTTTTCTGAATAAATCTGCAGTACATGGACAGGAAAGCTCCTGATTCCCATTTTGTCCTTTAGCAGATCGATGTGTGGAATGTGGCCCACTGTTTGATTATTCCTTGAAAAAAGGCTTATAATGGTTTTACATACAGGTCATCATTATTGTCATCATTTATAATAAGAATAAAAAATGATAGTAAATAGTGCTCACCTGTCACTCCACTCAAAAAAATCCAAGTTTAGGGAATGCAGATCATTCCATCGCTGTTCCTGTTTGAAATGGTATCAATGAGAGTGTGCTCACTTCTGTGCCGATGAAGTTGATCAAAGTACAATGCCAAACTGGTGCTCCTCCTTTTAAATTTATTTATTAAATAAAATACACACTCAGGCCTAGCCTTCTCCAAACCACCTTCAATCTCTCACATAAGAAGTATTACAGTACCACCACTAAATTAATAAGGCAAGTACCAGAGTGTGATATTTCAACTGCAAAACCCATCACCCTGGTAACACAATGATATGGTCTAACTAGCCCAACAAAATAGATTTTACACACCTTCCTTTGAAAATGAGCCAGCAAGTCCTCATAAGACGATGTCAGAAATCAATTTTTAAGATAATTACAAAAAAAAAAGACTAAAATATTCACACTAAAAGCCGGATTCTTTTTTTCAGACCATATTAAGCACCCAAAAAATTCATCAACTGGAAAAGGAAATGTAATTGACAAAAATAACCAAAACTCCAACACGTCTGACTGAGATGACCACTGACATTAGCACATGCGCGTACATGTCATGCACATGCTTTGACAATTTGTACTTTTGAACCCTCATCTGACTGGAATCATCAACATGGTACAGTTGTACTTTAATTGTAATCAGTGGTTATATTAGATATCTGAACCTGTTGCAGATAGTTCAGTAGTTAGGATTCTGTGTTTTGGTGTGTGTATTGAAATAAAAATTATTAGCAGTGTTATTAAAGCTATGATGACCTTAGGGTAATAATTAATTAATATTAATTAATATTAATTAATAATTAACCCATTGACTGCTGGAAATGAGCCTTAATAGATTTTACTTGTCACGACGATACTTGTCAATGGGGGAGGGGGGTCAGGAGTCAATGGGTTAACGAATAATTAATTATTGTTATTCCATAATTTGGGTTGTATAATAAGTTATCATAAATATGTTGAAACAAGTTGAAAATGAAAACTTAGGACCCAATTTATATTTTGAAATAAAAACTAGCCCAAAGAAGTCACGACGTTTCGACCTCTCCGAGGTCATTTTCAAGTGAGTAAGTTTTCTAAATTTTCCAAATTAGCATAAATATGTTGGAACAAGTTGAAAATGACCTCGGAGAGGTCGAAACGTCATGACTTCTTAGCGTGAGTTTTTATTTCAAAATATAAATTGGGTCCTAAGTTTCCATTTTCAACTTATAATAAGTTAATACATGTAATATTCAAATACTACCATGTGTCTTCCTCCAAAGATATATGCAACATTTCCAAGTTTAGCAGCTGCCTGCGCTGCTCGTGGAGTGGGAGCTGTACCCTACAAGAGTAAAAGAAGAGCTGATCCCGATAAAATGCAGTTCGTATCATTACTCTGTTACACAACAAAACAATAGTGCTGAATTCTGAAAATGAGATCAACTTTGCTTCCCAAAATACAGATCTATGAGAAAACTATAAAAATGCCCTAGACATGATACAAATCTCAAATTAATAGGTGAATTAATTCAATAGGAAGACAAAGAAAATTATGGAGACAGCCAATGTTTAAATAAACTTGCTTAAACAGACAATCTTCAGGCTCCACTTAAATTCATGGAAGAAAGAATTTGATTTGAAATTATGTAAAAAAGAATTTTATAAACAAGGAGAACAAAACAGAGAATGAAATAATGATTATATGTTATCTACTACAAATTTCCCAAATGATAATGTTAGAAATACACATCAGGTTAGTACCCATATTAGCATAATGCTTCATCCATGACTGTGATGCAGGCAACTGAGGTATCTGCTAGACGTACCTTAGTTTTCGGTTGACTCCATGTCAAATCATTTGTATCCAGAAGATACAAATGATTATTCCAGCCTCTTGTAGCCTAAAGAATCACTATTAATTAATTATGTTAGAAAAATATTTTTAAACATTGACTCAACAAATCGTAATATTTTTATTGCATATTAATAATTAGCATAATTATCGCATATTAATAATTAGCATAAAAGGTAAAAACCACACCTAATTGTAGGTCTGGGTTGGAAATCATAAAGTTGCATGATTACAACAAGGACGACTACACAAATGGCAATTTACAATCAAAAAGTAAGTAATTATTTCACAAAGCCTACTACTTTCCAATTAATTGACAAAATGGATCAACCTTCTGCAAACATTGCTGATCAACTATAATTATTTTAATGTTACATGTAGTTAAAGGGCACTTTGAACAAAATAGCTTCACTGGTCAAAGGCCATGAATGAACTGCAGGGACAGCAAAGTGGCTTCCCCACAGAAATAAAACGAACTTCAAGATGGTTTGACAGTCCAGAGTTTCTTTTGCCCAATCATTATTTCGATCTGCAGCCATATTTGCTTTCAATGCAACTCCAGTTCCTTTACATTTATGAGATGGCTGCTGCTGGAAGACAACAATGTTATTTTTGGACACATTCTTTTTATGTAAAAATTTTATAGCAAGGGCAAAATAACTTTACGATTCATAATAGCAGTTGAGTGTGTGGGTGAGTGTAAAGTTCTAGGGGGCTGTTTTTTGCCATACCACTTTTTAACAACCTGAGCGCCAGGATGTCATATCCAGGGTCAAGATCACTATTATTAGAGCTCAAGTTGTTAAGACATCTGTTACAGACAAGAGTCCTTTGCAGGACTTCATTTACCCCCAGACAGCTCCCCTATCTTTGTTAAACTGCATTTAACTGCATCAAAACCTTTTCAAGAGTTAAATAAGAGTGGTCTTACTGGCAGATACTCCTCTTCACTGTTGGTGTTCAATGTAAAGTATCCATTGAATTGATCCACTGCCGTAGGGTCTGGAGCAGTGCCATATCCACCAAAATACACAATCCTACATAAACATTAAAAATGGCCATTTTCAGTCATCAGTTCATCTTCGTCCTGGGTTCAATTGGGGAGGAGCGGTGGCCTCATGTTCACTGTGCTCGACTCCGGATCGAGTGGTCCGGGTTTGGGTCCTGGCCGGGGACATTGTGTTGTGTTCTTGGGCAAGACACTTTACTCTCACGGTGCCTCTCTCCACCCAGGTGTATAAGTGGCTACCGGCAAATCTAATGCTGGGGGTAACCCTGCGATGGACTACCATCCCATCCAGGGGGAAGTAGAAATACTGCTAGTCGCTTCATGCTACAGAAACCGGAGATAAGAGCCGGCCTGATGGGCCTTCTAGGCTTGTAGCAGACTTTTCCTTTACCCCTAGGTTCAATGCCTGGACTCAGGGTGTCTCTCTTCTCTGCGTCCTTTGTTGTTGATGAGAAAGATCCTCCTGCTTGGTTCAGGCTGGTCACGTGTCTCCTAAAATCTGGGAGATTGACCAAATGACTGTGTGTGTTAGCAGAGGGGTGGAAATGTAAGTCTTGTCA
>NC_090887.1:25792724-25807724 GCF_036669925.1 Montipora capricornis | reverse complement strand
CCATTTGGATGAACATTACTTAATGTTACACTATCTATTTAGTCAATGTTTGCCTGACTAAAATACCTAAAAGAGCTTTTGTTTCCTTGATGGGTATACATGTATCACACAACTAGGAAAGGCACTTATCCATTCAGTTGTTATTGGCATGTACATACATGTATGTGAAGTTTTCCTTTCCTTTTTAAACGCAGGATCCATCGGCTGGAATAATTCCACGCACCATGCATCAATTGTTGGAAAACCTTAACAATCTTTCGGTGGGTAATCAAGTGACTTAAAAACTCCAAAAATTGTAAGCACACGAAATGTTTTTAGAATGTCATTGAATGCTCACAAAAAGGCCACTTAAGCAGGTGATCTTGCATGTGGTTGAAATGAGGTTATTTAATGCTGGCAAGTTATGCACTTTACTGTTATTAGTGACTGCACAATTGACATGTAATGATACTATCTGAAATAGTCCTTGGCGCCATCCTGGGCATCTCTACCAGATCTCCACATTCAAGGTATCCAAATCCTGCTGAATTCTGTGAACAGAATAAAGAAGAAGTAGTAATGATACAATTATAATATGTATAGGAAGTCATAATGATCGCAAGTGCATTTCGTGATACGTGTATATGGGCAGCTGCATGACTGATGTCAATTGAAAGTTCTCAAAATTGCACAAGCCATAAGTGAGGACAATTTGAGAACTTTCAAAACATCACGGGTGACCATAAATCATGAAATGCACAAGCAAGATCTTATGACCTACACATATTTATACATTTGTCATTGACCAAATAGAAATGCGATGTTTTGTTAAGTATAAATTACTGAAAACTCTTTTTCTTCAGGAGTGTGAGTACTCTGTCCGGGTTTCATTCCTGGAAATATACAATGAGGAGTTATTTGACCTACTGTCACCAAGCTTGGACAATCAAAAAATGCGTCTTTTTGAAGACTCTGCCCGAAAGGTAAGATATACAATGACCTAACCTTGAGGAAGAAGGAAAAGTTGGTTGCACCAAGGTGGTGTTTGTCTCTATTTTCACCAGAAAAAGGAAAATCACCAATTTTGAAAATGAATACTTTTTCTTCATCAGGCATTATTGCTGCAGCAGTGCTGGCTACGCCCTTAGTGGCTAATGTTATAATTATTAAGTACTATCAGTCTGTTCCACAGACACCCCTAGAGAAAGGAACATAGGGTTATTTCTTTGCTCTTCACTGAGTACTATTGGTACAATATGTTCTTTCAGGGTTCAGTTGTCATTCAAGGACTCGAGGAACTTGTTGTTCATGATAAAGATGACGTTTACAGTGTCCTTGAGCGAGGCAGAGCAAAGCGGCAAACTGCTGCCACACTGATGAATGCACATTCAAGGTACTAAGATGCTTATATTTATGCAAAGAAAATTACAAAAGCTCAGCAATCCAAAGGTCAAGGACTTTAATCCTGTAGCTTTTAAACTCCAAGTATTAACTAATTTACTCCTCAGGTGCCCAGCTTAGCCTGCGAACGCAGACGTATTTCCGGCGGTCGTTTCTCTCCTGCGTTCGCAGGCTAGGGCCCAGCTAGGATGCCTCCAATTGATGAGTAAAATCGTCTGGCGTTAGACAGAGTAAAACCTGTTAGTCTCACTCCCAGGGGTCAATAGGTTAATGGAGGGGACATAGTTTTTGACTGATTAATATTCTTTTTCTTTCAGGCTTTTAATCTTTGACCTGCATATATATTTACTGTACAATTCATGTAATGTACTGTCTCTGTTTTAGTCGATCACACTCTGTGTTTTCCGTGACCATTCACATCAAGGAAAATTCTGTCACTGGTGAAGAACTGTTGAAGATTGGCAAGTTGAACTTGGTAGGGTACATTATATAGTGTTGTAATGTTAAGCTGATGGCAAAAACCTGAAGAGAGATTCACAGTGACTTGAGCAAGCAAAGCAGTCACACTGATTCAGAAAGACATTTCAGTGGAAGAGGAAGAAATTAATTTAAATAAAGTATTTAAAAATGATGATGATTTAAAACACTATTATCATGCCAATTTATTGGACGGTACTCAGTGTAGGTGCAGTAAAGGTAGTGAGAGAGGAGGCAGCACTCTCTTCAGCGGCAAGGAGGTCATCTTGGTAACCAAGTCACAGTCAACCTTCCGAAGGCAAACCAAGGCAGAAGTAGACTGCTAGATGCAATTTGCAAGAACAATGGAAGTATGCCAAAGCAAACGAAATGGCAAACAAGCTCTTTTGCAATGCCAGCAATATCATGTGCAGGCAATAGGAAACACCCAGTTGCCTAGCAATATGTAGTAAATGCTGAAAGGTAGACCTGCTGATTGGCAGGGTTGGTGGCATGGTCATTTGGCAATGCCATAGGCAAATGTAACAAGATGCAATACTTACCCACAGCTAGATAACAAGAATGAAAAAAAAAAAAACAGTCACCATGCAGCTACACCGTATGCAAAAGCGAAAGCAATTTACTGTAAATCACAAACAAGTTCTGTTGCAATGCCAGCAATAGCAGACACCCAGTTGCCAGGCAATGAGTAGCAATGGCAAATGTTGAAAGGCAAACTTGCTGATCGGCAGGGTAGGTGGCATATGGTCATTATGCAGAGCCACAGGAAAATGCAACAAAATGCAATACTTTCCGACTGCTGGATAACACGAATGAAAACAAAACAAACAGCCATCAGATGAATAAGGTAAACTGGCAGACCTATGGGGAAGCAATTTTTCTATTTTGTTTGGCCAAGGCACAATGACATCACTTGATCAGAATGTCAGATCACAAGGATGGCTGTGCAAGTTGAAGTGCTGGAAACTGCAAATTGTGAAGGTAACAGAGAACCCCACCAAATTCCATAGCCACTACGACAGCAAGGAGGCTGCCCGAGCAAGAGCCCCCACAGGCACTGCAATGTACAGCCCATACAACTGTGCATGTAGGCATTGCCATTCCAATGCCCCATGGCTTAAAGAAATGATCAGGAACAGTTACAGCAACAATTTTGAAGCTGTGACTTTAAAAGGATCCCTGTATACCAGCAGCAGTGAAAACATCTTCAAGCCAACATGACAACAGAGAGAGGCCGGCCAGATGAAAGGGCATTCAAGGGGCCAGGAGACCAGCCTCGTAGAGGCAAACACTGCATGAGGGCACACAAAGCGGAGGACAACCCTTGCCCATGCAGAGGCAGCAGCCCTTCTGAAATGGGTGACTCCTGGAAGCCTCCGTGTTAATTTGAAGGTGAGATGCGAGAATCCACAGCAATGCGGCTGACCAACTGGTAGATAAGGAGGATGATGATGGATGAAACTGCAGATCCAGAGGAGCTGAGAAAACGAAAGTAGGCAAGAGTGGAGGCACCCCAGAACATCACACTATCTCTGTTGCAAAAAAGGGCAGGGACTTGTATATAACTAGTATCCAGCAATATGTAATAGGAATGTGTGAGGAACCAGTTGATCTCTGAGTCTGATTTACCCCGTGCAGGACATGCAGCAGCAACAGGCAGCCAACTAATGGGTCGGGAAGGCCAAGATCAAAATGCATGGAATGAATTAAAAAACAAACCACGATGGAAGATAAACAAAGCTAGGAGGAGAGATGATTAGTGAAAGGGTCCACCCACCGGCAGGACATGGCAAACCTCCAGTAGGAACTGTCTAGTCCAAGAACAAAAACTGACAAAACAAAGCCAAGCAGATCTGCAAGTGCAGTGCACAGCAGAAGCCAACCCCCAGGGCAAGGCAGTCCCTCCCAGGCCTGGCAAGTTAAGCTTTGCCCCAGGGAGTTGGGATGACTATAGGCTGGCAGTCAACATTTGGGAGAAGGTGACGAAAGGCCAATTTAAATGAGACAGGGCATCAGGAATTCCGCTGCCTAAAACAACAGGGTGCTGAGCACTTAAAATGAAATTTAAGCCCAGCAGCATTAGCCACCACCAGAAGTGAGCGGACGAGATGCACAACATCTGAGGCTGTAGAGGTACGAGAGTTTAAAATATACACCCCATGCTCACTGCCACATCAGAAAAGCACAAACCAGGAGGCTTCCCAGCCATGGGATGAGACCATTACGGGAAAGAGTTCACTGCACCCAACAAAGGAGGACACACTGAGGCAAACCTACCATGTGGTGAACAATGGTCCAACCAAGCCAAACCATTTTGGCAGCATGACGCAGGCAACTGATAAGGGACTGCAGTTGTCCTTTGGTACACCTCCGATACAAAGACCAATTATGGAAAAGATTAAGGGAAGAATCCATTTTGTCAGTGGACAAATCGGTGGACAGAATCAAGTTTGATGTCCAAGGTGTACATACAAGTGGTAGGACCTACCCACTTTGCAGAGTGAAGAGGTAAGTCAAGAGCCGTAAAAACTAAAGAAGCAATGGACAAAAACCACCCACACTGGGGACAGCCGGCTGTAATGCAACCACCCAGGGAATGCAAAAGGCCAGCCCATGTCCAAGAATCTACTTGACCAGAGCTGAAGACACATGGGGCAGACCTCAGACTGAAAGGGAGGGCCAGGTCCACACAACACCTTGACCACTATTTCATTCCAAGAAGGCACCAGCCACTGGGATGAGCAGTGATGTTGCAACATGCAGACCCAATACAAAGCTTGGCCATCAGGGGTCCCCCACCAAATCAGAACATCCCAACAATGCTGCTAACTTGTATATATATTGAAGTGAGTAATCCTCAGGGCTGATTCCCCCACAAACACAAGAACCAGATTGGTTCCCTTCAGAAATCAAGCAATGAGTTTTAAGACATTGGTAAGCAGATGCCTTGTTTAACCATCTGTGAAACTGAGCTCTGCAGTAATGAACAGCTGCTGTAAGGACGGCAAGGGGGATGGGGACGATGACCGAAGGGAAAAAGTTGAAGCACAGTTTGGTGTGAACAGGCTTGACAGCAAACTGTTGGCGAGGCAAACATATTAACAAGAGGAAAAACCAAAATAGGCCTACTGGTGCCTATAGAAGCTGGTAATTGTGCATTGGAAGAGGCCACTGACAAACTTGTGCCCTGCAAAGAAAAACTGGACATAGCCAAAGGTGTAGTGGCTAGCAAGGATAAAGTTGAAGTGTCCTGAGTCAAACTGCATTTACGATGGACGCAGTCAATAATTCTAGCACCATACCCGCTGAGCCTCCAAAAGAAGAACCTCTGGACTGACGGGACAAAGGTCCGAGTTTGAGTTTTCTGGATTGGTGGCCATGTCAAAATAAGTGTTCAACCTGTTGTGAGTTGTGTGTTTCAGAAACTCAGTATTCCTTCTGGAGGAAATAATTGTAACAACAAATGAAGATCCTGGTTTTCCAGAGACCAAAAAGAAGCAAGCAAGCAAAAACACACATCGCAATGCCCCTGCAAACCTTCATGGAGACCCCGCTTTTTAATAGTGGCTCTGGGATACGCACATAAAAGATCCAAGTACTCCTTTGCAAGAGTCGAGCTTACAAGTTTTTCTGCAAGTTCTTCTTTCTACTAGTTCAAGTGCTGACTACTAGATAATATACCTGTAGGAGGCTTGTGGGAGCTAGGCTGTTACTGTGATTTTCATAATTCTGCGGAATCTCTTCTTCAAGCGCCAATGGCCAAACTGTGTTTTGGCTTCCATCAAACTTCTGACGCCAAGCCAAGAGTTGACCCAAAGCCACGGATGTCAAGGTCCATTGATGCTTGACATAACCATTCAATCAGTATCTTTGGTTCCCATAGTTTGAATACTCAGTTCAAATGTCAAAACAACTGGTCACTTGTGACATATCTTGACTGTTACTACATAGAAACATGGAAAGCTGGGTTAGGACCCACCTTCTGTTAATTGTCTGCTAGACTTTTATAAAGTCACTTGTCTTCTCTGATTTAGTTTAGCTGTTATATGTGGCTCACCAGAACACTTGACTGTTATGTTATGAAATGTGTAATGCCAATTTGAGGCAAGTTTAATTGTCTTTAAATTAAATTGTCAAGAAATGAGAAGAAATGGAAAAATTTGACAACATTTCTCTTAATTTCCAGGTGGATTTAGCAGGAAGTGAAAATGTTGGACGCTCAGGAGCTGTAGATAAAAGGCTAAGAGAAGCTGGTAAGAAGTCAAGTCCTTTCACAGCAAGAGGTGTTTGTTGACATTGTGCAGAACAAAATCAATTATCACATCTCAATAGTATAGTTGCTGTACATGTGTATCATAGACAGCTTCTAGTCCCTTTCATTATGATGACTGCAATACACAGTCAAGAGTGAGTGTGATTCAAGCACTTTGGAGTGGTGACTCCTGCAATTGATTCTAAAGTTTTAACTACCCTTCTCACGATGTCCAGTTGTCAGAACATACTTACAGTGAAGCTAGTGCTGTGATTACATTTTGATGATAAATGTGTTCCATGTGTTTTAGGTACAATTAATCAGAGTTTACTGACACTCGGAAGGGTAATCACATCACTGGTGGAAAGGGCACCACATATACCTTACAGGTAAAGAGAGAAAATTTAACCATCAAAGTGTTTCTGATCAGAGAGAGCTTATTCTTTCACAAGTGGTAATTTTATGCAAACCGTGTTTAATGTTGAATGTCAAGAACCATTAGAACTGACTGTGTTGTCAATATACATGTAACCCAGGTTGTAAGGAACTACATTATCTGAAAGTGCTAATTTATTCACCGTAATTGTTTACACTGTATATATCAGGGATTTGACAGTATGGGTATTAACTACATGTAACATTTTATTACAATGTAATGATGCAACGGTACAAAAAAAGGAGCTCAGTTCGAAAGGGTCTGCGCAGAACAGGACACTTAAAAAATGTGAATAGACAGGGTAACTTGAATAATTTCTTAAAATGTCCACACTCATTGTTGATCTTTTTGACAGGGAAAGTAAACTGACAAGACTTCTCCAAGATTCTCTTGGTGGTAGAACAAAGACATCCATCATTGCCACTATTTCACCTGCTCTTTGCAATTTGGAGGTACGAATTTCTTAATGGGAGTTAATTCTACAGAGAGGAAAGATAGGACCACAGACATTCATGCAATGGTCTTTTTTTATTGTTGACTCATGAATGATGTCACATCATTATTGTGAACTGCTCAGTTTCTTACAGCCCCCTCCTCTATCTGCATACATGTAAGTTTTCATGAATTATCTGCATTCTCTGCCATAACCATTTACACTGTTCTGTTTAGTAATAATGTTATCAAAGAACAATCCATGATAGTTTATTACAAAATTTTGCCTATTATATTTTGACTCATGCCTGCTGTTATGGTGTTCATCTAGGAAACATTAAGCACTCTTGATTATGCCCATCGTGCAAAGAATATCCTGAACAGGCCCGAAGTCAACCAGAAGCTTACCAAAAAAACTTTGATAAAGGTTTGTATCTTTGCTCATGTTCCAACCAGATCATGCTATAGAATGATAACAATTCTTGAAAGTCAGTTTTGCTTCTAGTTGATTGGATTTTGTCATGATCAGTGATAGGAAACAGATGTGTTTTGGTTGATTATTGTTACTAATGCTAGGAGTTGATGCATTTCCACTTAAACAAATTTCAGTAGGTACTCTGTTCAACTGCTTCAACCCAAAACAGTTGAAATCTTTGATCCCAGTAGAACATTGCCATGCAGATACTGTAAATGCAGGTTAACAAACCCAAATTACCTTGATCTGCACCTTTTGCCTATAAAAGTCTTAAAATTAAATACTTGGAATAATAACAATTAATTGTACTACCCCTAGGTACACTGTAAGTTATAAATTTACTATCACTGATATTACACTCAAGTGAAGCTATGTTTGTAGTATTATCATGTATGATGTGTTGTTAAATGTAACAGTGCATCTTTACGGTAATTGCAGAGTTGTAGATCTCCTAGTTTCACCCTAATTCGAAGAAATCTTATTTCACTTTCAGGAATATACTGAGGAGATTGAGAAACTTAAGAGGGACCTCTTAGCAGCAAGAGGAAAGGATGGTTTTTACATTGCAGAGGAAAACTACCTGTATGCATCCTCTGTTTATTTCATTGATTATTTACACTTTTATTTCGCATCTCGCGTCCATTTTTTATTCAGTCTTGTTATCATTTTTAGAGCTATGCAACAGGAGATTAAAGCACAACAAGAGATTAATGCTGATCGAGAAGCTAAGATTTCAGCCCTTGAAGAAGAATTCAGAAAATTATCTGACCTTTTTACGGATACTCAACAAGAACTGGAGGTTAGATGTGTCGAGCTGGAGGAAAAAGAGAGCGAGCTTAACAAGACAAATCTCACCCTGCGCCAGACTAAACAAACTCTAAAAACAACTTGTGCAGAGAGAGACCAGAATCGTTACCTAATTGATGAGCACAGTCGAAACGAACATCACTTGCACTTACAAGCAACAGACCTTCTGCGTGTTGTTCAGGATAGTGTTGGTGACGTGGATGGTCTTCATTTAAAACTTGATCGTAAACGCGGTGTGGAGGCTCATAATATGAGTTCACGAGACTCATTTGGCAAAGATTGCAAACAGCTGATCCAAGGAGCCAAGCAGAACTTGAACCAGTTTCAAGGAGAAAATATTGTGTTTTTTGATGCACTAAAGAAAACGTTAGGTATGTAAAGGCTGTTTATGTTGAGACATCTGAAAATGAAGGACAATACAGTGTGAATGCAGGCCAAATCTCACAGTAAGTTGGCATTACTGCCATTTTCATAATTATGCGGAATGTTACCTTCAAACGCGAAGTGCCAAACTGTGTTTTAGCTTCCATCAATCAAATTCCGAACATAGCCCGGGAAAATCGACTCTGTCTCTGGAAAGAGAATTGGAGTTTTTGTTTCGTTCACAGCTCGAACACCATTAAGGATATGTTTTCGGAAATTCTTCAGTAAAAAGATTCGTACAGATTCCATCGTTTTCCATCGGCGTCGAGTTTGAATATACGAATGTACCGTGGGAATCAAAGGTGCTGATTGGGGGTTAAAAAGTTATCAATTGATTTCGTCATCTGTGGTTGGCGTCAGAAGTTTGATTGATGGAAGCCAAAACGCAGTTTGGCCATTGGCACTTGAGGATGAATTCGCAAAAATTATGAAAAACTGAGTAACTAAATGTAAACTTACGAACTATCAATTCCTTTTTGGTCAGGGAGCCTTGTGTCCAAGAAGTCAGAGGAATCTGTGATGCTTCAGAATCAGATGCAAACATTAAAGAATAGTGTTGTTACGCAGATGTCTGAAATCACTCTCAAGGATCAGGTGCAGTTTTGATTAATACTCAGTAACTATTAACTCACGATCCTCGTTTTATTTTTATTCCAACCGTGGTAAAAAAAAATTATTCTTTTTATAAAGGAGCAAGTTGATGGTTGCAGTAAATGGCATGTAGAGATATCCAGTACAGTTCAAAGTAACAAGGTATCAAATAGATGGAATTAATTGTATTTACAAGTTTACCAACTGGATGTAACACCAGCTTAAGTACTAAATACAATATGAGTGACTGTATTGTATCGGATATACTATGTCGAGCCGAAGGCGAGACATTTTATATCTGATACAATACGGGCGCGAATATTGTATTGTGCTTATGAAATGTCAGCATTTAAGTGTTAATGTACACTAGGTATTTTTGGTGATGCAAGACATTTTAACAGTTAAAATTGAAAGAAACATTTATGTAAATGAAGAGAAAGCTGTATCAGAAATACAGATATTGATTAATAAAACACTTCTTTTGTTTTCCCATCATGAATTAATGAGTTTTATAACTTTATTTAACATCTGTTATACTACACTGTTCAAGGGGGTCTTCATAGCCGGGCTATTAACTGGGCTGTTCTAGACGGATGGGTAGCAATGCATAAACTTTACAAAACAACTGTTTTGATAATAGCAGAAATTTCGGTGAATACTCTATAATCTGTTGCCTAACTTTCAAGCAAGTCACTAAATATTTTCCTTTTGTTGGAAAATTAAAATTTATCTCTTAACTGTAACAAGAAGTATACTTTTGTCTTAATGTTTTCTTAGGACAAAATTTGCTCAGCACTAAGTTCACACCTGGACCAAGAATTTCTACCTAAAATGAAAGCGCTGGAAGACACGGTTCAATCCACGGTTGCTTTTCAACAGCAGTTGGCTTTGTTTTTCAATGAAAAGGTGAAAAGTCTTGTCTTTGAAACTGGGACAAGTGCGTTGTTTTACAGTATTTTGCACAGCTGTTTTTAAAATCGATTAATTGAATCTTGTGTGTGACGTCCATGTCCATAGAAGCTCTGTTATGCCCTCTTGTGCCTCTACATATGAAAGACTTGACAATATACATTAGTTTAAATTCAATATTCCAATGGTTCCTTTTCAGAAATGAAAACTAAAGGGCTGGGTCTAAGGGAAACTTTAGATCTTTTTGCAAGTTAACTGTAACCACTAAATGCGTGCACCCTTTGTATTTTGCAGTTGAATTATTTATCATCCATGGTGAAGACCTTTGTTGAGGGTCAAGACTCGATGCTGGAAAGTTTGGATGAAATGATCGAAAGGCATTCCCATGAGCAAGTGAGTATGATGTCTGCAGTGTAAACTTGGTTCCTCTTGTCTAAACTCGCCGGTGACCCTGTTTTGATACAAACCTTCGGGCTTTTGTTTTTGGGTTGCCAGTATGGCAATCCCAGTCGGAAAGTGGGTGGGATTTGTTTCTGGGTTGCCGTGTGGCAATCCCAATCGGAAAATGGGTAGATTTCTCCGTTTTATTTTCCGTGTCGGTAAAAGTCTTGCCTGTCACTCCCCTTGTAAGTGGTGTCTTTGTGCATAGAGCCCTCTGTGCGTATTTTCTTAGGATCGAGAGGGTAGTGGAAATGCGTAGATTCCTCTGGTGGACACAGGAGAATCATTAACTTAGCCTGCAATGGCGTCGAAAATCATGTAACGCGAATGGCGTTTTAGTGGATCCTTAAACAAAATATACCCTTATGGAGCTCAATAATGGAAAGTCAGTTGGATAACCTAGGCAGGCGGTGAAAAACCAACACCTGGAATCTCAAAAGCGACGAGTAATGGACTTCGACAACAATCTATCGCCCGTCGAGCCGAAATCAAAGTGAGCTGTATTTCTAAAATAAGTTTTACCAAGTGTGCTGTTATGTAGAACACTGAAACCAAATGGGAAATTCTCTGGTAACTTATGGGTTCAACAAAGACAGAGAACGAATCGAACACCTTACGTGGATCTGTGATCAACTCTGCACAGTCTTTAGGTAAAAAAAAAATAACTGGAAATGTGACAGCCAAGAATTATTTGAAAGAAAGCTTGTCGTGTATTTTGTGCTTCATTATTCAAGGAAAAGGTTCTTCATGTAAACGGTTTGATCCTGAAATTTAGTTTGTTGCAATATTGCGCATATTTGACACGACTGAGTTTCTTCTCTTCACGCACGTAATGAAATAGAAGGGGTTTTTGCCTCTAATAGCAAATATGTTGTTTGTTTCAAAAAATTGTTCGCTGGAAAAGGTGGCCTTTATGAATTCATCATGTTTTATGATATGCGAGCTTAACTGGATAGTTTTTATGGCAATAGTAAAGCATTTTCTTGTCAAAATGAGGTTAGCGTTTTTCTGGTTTGTTAACTGAATTAAATCGTGAGTTTGTATTTGCCGTCTGCCGCGTAACCTTGATTTCCACTCTCAAAATTACCTCTAGAACCTACTTTTTTAAGTTCGCATTTGTAAGTGTTAATAGTATTTTCTGTCCGATGCTTCTGTTTTGTGAGGGATGTATTGTTTTGGTCTCCCATCCAGAAACTAACCCCGCCGGATAGTGATTAACTTTAGTGAACTTTGGTATTTATTAGCGGGAAGGTGCGTGTCGTAATGGGGGCACCGTCGCGCTGGAATACGGTGGAAAGAAAATACTTACCTGACCAGATACTTTATACCTCCACGATAGCCTGTGTACAGCCGCCCGCTCTCCGAAAAAAAATGGGAAAGGAGCGTGTATGGTTTACCGTTGGTAATTGTGTTCCGGAATAATTTTGCATATATTATTGGGTGATCTACGCTAGCCAAAATTTACGTGACTCATATTTCTTTGGAGCTAAATTTTCGAAATGGTGGTCAATAAGGTAGATTCCAAACGTGCATTGAAGAGCCTTGGCTTTATAGCATAGAAGCACTCATAAAAGGAAAGGATATATTTGCAAGTCTTCCAACCGGGTACAGCTCTGATCTTCAGCGCAGCACCGATCGTTGCCGATGAGCTGTTATTTTTCCTCGATATCACGGTACACATCTCAAATCATCCAGGGCAACACGCTTTGTAGATTGTTCTTGAGAATGGCTAGGCTGGTCCGAGCAAGGCGTTGGGATTACATTGACTGGTAAGGGATAGCGGGAAACGTTTTCGAGTGGACAATCTTTTGAATCGTGCTATATTGACCTCGTGAGGATTCGTCAGGTGCGCTTTCGTTTCTTCAGCGCTGACACAAACAATTCCTACAAATGTACGAAGAATTTATTTCCACTTTTATATAATCCATAGATAACAATTCTGCACGTACTTTAAAAGAAAAACCTCTCTGACCATGAAAAAGATTTTTATTCGTACTTTTTACTTTGCACAAAGTACACACGAACTCATCGTAAAATCTCTCACGTTGGTTTTCGCGGTGTTGATGTGGAAAAATAGAAATAAAAGCTAATCAAAACTCGCTGTTTCAATGATGTAATGATCGAAGGGTGATAACCAGTCAAATCATTTTCCACACATTCCAGGAAAAAATCACATGGTATTGAACACGATTACCAACGGTAAATCACAGACGTTCCTTTTCAATATTTTTTCGGAGAGCGGGCGGCTGTACACAGGCTACTCCACGACCAAGTATCCCAAGGACTGAAAGGTGGGGCATTCGCAAAGCAAGCCCTGCTGGATTCCTGGGCGCCCCCAAAATATAAGCACGCCAAGATGTTTTAGTCGTAATAGTTAATTGTTTTGAAACTAAGTTGCAGCTTTTAGAGGGCATTTTCCAAATTTCTTCACGCCCTTACTTACACTCATAATTATTTAATGAGATCCTTAGAATATCTGCAAGTAGTGGAAATCACTTCATAAAAATAACTGTCGTGTTGAAGAGCTACTTTTCACCTGGAGAAACAATATTTTTCTTTATTTTTTGGCCAATGACAGCAATACATAACGTAATGTTTGCATTTTTTTTACCAACTTATGTTTAAGTTATTAACATGTACAAAATTTTATTGACCGATTTGTACCTTTTCTTAACTGTAGGCCCAATCTTTGGGAAAAATTGTGACCAACGCAGACTCTGTTTTGAACAACCAGAAAGTTCTCATGAAGGTAAGGCACTAACTACACCAGCGAAGGAGAAGTATCGTTTACATGAAAATTTTCTCGAGCAGGTTTTCAATTCATGTGTAAGTGACAAAAGTAGACGGTTTTGCCATGGCGTTGCTTCATTTGGTCAAAGCAAACAGGACAAATTAAAAGGGTAGGGTATCATTTTGTCGCAGGCTGTTGTGACTTTAGTCCACCTCTGCCATTTTGGATCGCTCGTGGTTCTCGGATTGGAGATTGTCCCGAATAGTCTTTGCAATACAAATTGTTAAAAGGGTGGCTACACACTTCATCATTTGTTGTATGTTGGAGAAAATGTTTGATCGAAATCAAAACATTCTTTCAACAAAAAAATATTGAACAAACGTCATCAAACATGCATGCTACATGTGCTAACATTGTTGATACAACATGTGTTTTTAACAATGTTGAACGTGTAGCCGGGGCTTTACTACAGTAAACTTTGCTATCATCCTAACACCGTTGCCAACACAATATAACAGAGTACTCTCGTAAAATGTGAAAATCTGGTCACCTCCATTTACTACAGTAAGCTTGCCTTTACCATGGTAAAAAAGGCTAAGAGTGACCTCAACCAATAACAACTGAAAACACCTCCAGTCGTTTTCTGTTTTTGACGCGCATGTAGGAGCTACAACAGACTTTTTTCAAGGAGATGATGTCAGTGTTTCAAGACATGGTCGAAAAGCAGACAGAGAAGCTGTCCGATGATGCAGAAAAGGTAAATATTAAATAACCCGGTTCGTTTGAAGATTAATCATGACCCCTAATGTTTTTTTAGGATCAGTAAAGTTTGCCAATTTGCGAGGTTGAGCGACCACCCGTAAATGGAGAAACGAAAATACACTGAAACAAGATGTACTCCATTTAAGTTAAGGAGGTTTTATGGTGTCGACAGAAATTGAAGGCATGCCGTCGAGGTGAAAGGCTCAAATAACGATTGGCTTAAAAAATCTCACCCCACTTTTTCAACCAATGAGAAGCAAGATCCATTGCGACTTGAACTCGCTCATTTTCCCGCGCTTTGACGGTGTCACATGAAACGGATTAGAATTCTGATTGGGGTCCTTCGTGCTTTTTGCAGGTGTTGCTATTTGCCCGAAAAGCAAATTTGACTTTCATTTGATCAAACCATTGTTATCGTTTTCATCTGATTTTAAGGTAAAAGAGGTGACTGCGGCCGCTCTAAAAAACGTGGAATCTACGAGTAATAATCTGAGGAGGTACGAAGAATTAAAGGTCGAGCTTTCTTATATGTCATAGATTAATTGTGCCGATATATCGTTAAGGCGCCGTTACATTAGAGAGTCTTTTGTGCAACTTGCCTCACAACATTTCCGTCAAGGCTTTGGCAAGACAGCTTAAGCAACGAAAACGGCAAAAAATATGTACGAAATTGCATATGTAATGAGCAAAAGACAAAAACGCAAAATAACCGCTCTTGTGAAGAATGTCAAAGTTTGTGGTCACTCTCTGTCCTAACTTCAGCCCTGTTTTGTTTCATTTTTTTCCGGATATCTGGCACATTTTCGTCTTGGGCGAAAAAAAAAACAACATTAATTTATTCTTTGATTGCTGCTGACGTCACGGCTTCCTTTTTGGTGGAAAGA
>NC_090887.1:25785224-25787724 GCF_036669925.1 Montipora capricornis | reverse complement strand
CCACCGGCCATGACTCCTTTCAGCTGCCATGCTTCTCCAATGAAAATGATCCCATGGGAAAAGAAACAGATTTTGGGACATCAGCGTAGCCCTCTTTAGCGGAAACTGCGCTGTAAATGTTGTAAAACAGTAGCTTCATGCATATACACTGTGGCTGTGCGTTTTGTGTATGTCGAGTTATGATGCTCAGAGACTGAAGCTTTGAAGAGACAACGAAAAAAGTATAGAAGTACCGAGAGCTACTCGAGCTACCCTAAAACCGTGAACACTAGAAATATTTATGAAAGTTATTGTTTCAAGTAAAAAGCCAATCATGCGCGAGAAAACTAGACTGCAACCAATAACGGTAATTAGTTTTTGCTCTCATGTCGGTTTTGATGTCAAAATCAAATCAGTGTTCACGGTTTTCGGATTCGCACTGTAATGGCCCCTTCTTTTCGAAAGTAACTTGATAAATACATGCTTGAGCACGAACCATTTTTCCGTTTCTCTTGGTTAGTTGTGCGAAGAGCAAATCAAACAACATGTAAGTGAGATTCAGCACGCGTTAGATTGCCATGGTAACACGCTCCAGGAAATGACTGCTGTACAGGAACGCCAGTTGTCTGACCAATCAGAGGCAGTCAACGCATGGTCATGTGACCAGAACAAACTAGTTGAGCAAGTTGGTTCAAGAATAAACCAGTTTCTCGAGGAGGAGTTGAGGGATGATCTTCCCACAGGTTTGTCCAAAGATTTCTGATCTGAAACTCGTCTAAAACTGATTCGAAGTGGATAAAGGGGTTTAGTTTTCAGAGAAACTGGTGTTGCGTCGGTGGGAAAGTGAAACAGTCGGTTGATAAACCCATTTCTGTGTAAAGTTGATTCAATTGCACCGCGATTTGAGATGTGCTTTTTTCTTCTGATGATGATCTTTATTTATTTATTTTTTATTTATTATACACTATTCACATTACATTTATCAATACAGTACTCACACTAGTTACTATATAATACTGACAATACTATACATAACCATCATCTACTTTTACACTAATCCATAACGTTTTTATAAAGAAATACTTTAGTGGGCTCAAAGCTATACAGTGATGCGCTTACCGGTAGAAAGAGAATAATAATACTTATTTCAGATGCATAAAAAACTTTTGGAGATGTGCTTTGCTATTTCTTGAGGTGTTACAACGGAGATTGGCAAGTTATGAACTGATGCATTTCGGGGATACACGGAACAAAACCAAAAACCAACATTTCACTTGATTTGACTTGAGTTAACTTCGTTTACAGAGTCAACAATTAGCGATCCAGCGCAAGAACGACCAGACACTTAAATAAAGTCCCTTTCCTTTACTTTTAACACTTCAACTTCCCCTAACAATAGTAGTGATTATGACCTTCTCTTACTAGTTTCCGGTACTCTACTACTGAGCGATGAGAGACTCTCAGTAGGAGCCAGGGCATTAAACGATACATGTATATGATCTAGGTTAATTTAAAGTGGTACTATGATCAAAAAACCATTTCTTTTTTTCTTCAGATTTTGAAAGTGTGTTTGCTTAACACCTTAACTTGCAAAATTTTGAGATTTGAGTTTTATTCAAAGGCTGTTTATTTTGAGTGTAAGTTTTGGATTTCACGGTCCGCCATTACTCACGTTCAAAACTGGCCGATTGGACCTCAGAGGGTTGGATCTAGAGAAAATGACGTCATTTACTCACTACCTTAAAATTTCAGCGTGTAACCGCAATTTATAACATATGCAAAAATCGAGTTTAAAACTCTGAAAGCCAGAAACTCCGTGCTGCATATTAATTCGGCGCGCGTACAAACGCTTGTATTCTTAAACTAGTGAGTCTTTGACGTCCATTTTCTCCTCGACCCAGCTCTCCAAGCGCGCATTCACATCAGCGTCTCTTTCACGGAAGGAGCTACTTAAGAAACGTTTGCAAATCGTTGATCGTTGATCTGCGCTACTTAGTCTCAATATGGTAAGTTTTCTTCCAATTTAGAACTCACAGTCAGTTAAACCTTTACTAATAGCCACCTGCGTATAAGTCTCAGTCCTTTTCTACGAAGGCCACTGCTTTTTGTTTCGACTAACAGTCTTTAAATTCCATTTTATGCTTCCTTCTCATCAACACGGCCACCACCCTACAATGCAGTAAGGTCCTTGCCTCATTTACGAAAATCTTATCACAATGGCCATTTGAAATGCAATTGATCTACTAACTACACTTTAGTCGCTTAATGCCTTGTTAATGTTTTTTTCCTGACCACTTTAGGTTTGACTGTGTTATTTGTTATGCTAAAATAAGCTCACTACAAAAGTTCAACCTAAATCATGTCAACTCTGGAGTTTCGTGCAGTTGGCTTGTTTTACGTGCCCAGGAGAGTTTCTTAACTTCGCGCAAAAAAAAAAAAAGAAAAAAGCAAAGACCTTGCATGTCGTTTTGTTTTTTTAATATTTTTATCGTGAACATTTGTTTGGGCTTGTTATCACGTG